>NC_060284.1:26817671-26914793 GCF_021613505.1 Equus quagga | reverse complement strand
GGGGAGAAGAAGAAGAAGAAGAAGAAAAAAAAAACCCAGTATGGTACTGGCACAAAAAGAGACACACAGATCAATGGAACAGAATCGAGAGCCCAGAAATAAACCCAAACATCTATGGACAGCTAATTTTCGACAAGGGAGCCAAGAACATACAATGGAGAAAGGAAAGTCTCTTTGATAAATGGTGCTGGGAAAACTGGACAGCCACGTGCAAAAGACTGAAAGTAGACTATTATCTTACACTATACACAAAAATTAACTCAAAATGAATTAAAGTCTCAAATGTAAGACCTGAAACTATGAAACTTCTAGAAGAAAACACAGGGAGTATGCTCTTCAACATCCATCTTAGCAGCATATTTTCAAGTACCATGTCTGACTTGGCAAGGGAAAAAATAGAAAGAATAAACAAATGGGACTACACCAAACTAAAAAGCTTCTGCACAGCAAAGGAAACCATCAACAAAATGAAAAGACAACCTAACAATTGGGAGAAGATATTTGCAAACCAAATATCTGACAAAGGGTTAATATCCAAAATATATAAAGAACTCATACATCTCAACAATAAAAAAACTAACAACCCAATTAAAAAATGGGCAAAAGATCTGAACAGATATTTCTCCAAAGAAGATATACAGATGGCCAACAGGCACATGAAAAGATGTTCAACATGACTAATTATCAGGGAAGTGCAAACCAAAACTACAATGAGATATCACCTCACATCCATCAGCATGGCTATAATTAAGAAGACAGGAAATAATGTGTTGGAGAGGATGTGGAGAAAACAGAACTCTCATATATTGCTGGTGGGAGTGCAAACAGATGCAGCCACTATGGAAAACAGTATGGAGATTCCTCAAAAAAATTAAGAATAGGATGACCATACAATTCAGCTATTCCACTGCTGGGTATTTAGCCAGAGAATGTGAAAACACAAATGCATAAAGATACATGCACCACTATGTTCACTGCAGCATTATTCACAATAGCCAAGACTTGAAAGCAACCTACGTGCCCATGAAGGGATGAATGAATAAAGACAATGTGGCATATACACACAATGGAATACTACTTGGCCATAAAAAAGGATGAAATTCGGCATTTTGTGACAACACGGATGGACCTTGTGGGTATTAAGTGAAGCGAAATAAGTCAGAGGGAGAAAGTCAAATACCATATGATCTCACTCATAAATACAAGATAAAAATAACAACAAACAAACACACAGACACAGAGATTGGATTGGTGGTTACCAGAGGGGAATGGGGGAGGGAAGAGGGTGAAAGGGGTAATTAGGCACATGTGTATGGTGACGGATTGTAATTAGTCTTTGGGTGGTAAACATGACGGAATCTATACAGAAATTGAAATATAATGATGTATACCCAAAATTTATATAATGTTATAAACCAATGTTACAATAAAAAAATAAAATAAAATAAAGTGAAATGAAAAAAAAAAGGTGAGCCAGTAAATAAGCAATGTGTATTAGCTAAAAGCACCTGCCACAATCTTCCTAGTGTTGGAGAAAAAGGCTGTGGTTTCACCTCTACCCTCCAAATTGCACACCAAATTGTCTCGTGGCCTCTCTAACTGGAAACATATAAAGAAGGAAATTCTGGGAAGCATAGTTCATCCTAGCCAAGCTGAAACATTACAAAGCCACCAGAATCCATCCTTCTCAAGCTGGCACCCACACATCTCATTAAGTCATACTTAATTATCAAATGGACACAATAACAAAGGCAAGCTTCTGCCCAACACGATAAACTAACTCCTATACAACAAATATGCTAACCCTTTCCCTAAGAGGATATGAAGTCTCTTGTTTTGTCTTTGGGTGATATTCATTGTTCTTCAAATTGATTCATACTCCCCCCTTTGGTAACCTGTAACTTAAATGCGGAGATGTAAAGTTATCTATTACTAACACGTCTTCTATTAGATGGTAGGGGAATGAGACAGTGGAAAAAACCCAAAAATATTTAGTTAATATATATACAAACATTCATGTAAAAAGGAAAGTTAATTTCTTTATATCATAGCTACCACAGTGCTCATTTCTGTAACTGGTCACCTGGTCATAGCTGGCATTTAAAACTACACTTTCCCACTACCATTCCATATTCCCTTTGCCCTCAGCAAGTATCTCTGCTGTTTGTAGTTCTTTATCTGGTAGGGTAGCCCAAACTTTCATTCTGGAAGAATCTGGGCCATTATCAGTGCTAATTTGGGTTGTTAGTTTTCCATTGATTTTAATCATAGGACACAGGAGTATTGCACTCCAGATGTATTCCTCATTAACCACATTACATAGTACCAACCCAATTTCCCCTGGATAGTCAGGCTCAATCTACAATTCTCCTTCTTTGCCTGTTGATTTACAAAGTGGCCAGAAGAAGACAGTCTCAACTTCCAGTTCAACGGAATCATTATTGTGTTCCCAGGTGGAAGCATTCTTCTCTTTGGACCTAAGGCCTCTAGATCAGAGGGACTAAACTTACATGGACAGGAAGAAAATTTTTGCTAGTGGATCACTATGAGTAATTGTATGTGGAGCCACTCCCATTTCCACATCTTGATTTCTGGAACCATGAATCCTAGTTACGGGAGAAATAGCACCATAAATCAAAAACTGACTTAGAGCATATACAGCCTCCTAGAGGACATTGCCCCAACCCCACAAGGCATTGCTACCTAGCTGGCGCTGTGAGTCTTCAAAAGGCCATTCCTGCATTCAAGCCAGCTGCTTCAGGATGATAGGACACACGGTAAGACCAGTAAAGTCATGAGCATGGGCCCACTGCTGTACTTCATCTGCTGTGAAGTGAGTTCCTTAGTCAGAAGTGATGCTGTGTGGAAAGGCGTTCTGTTAAGTCCACAGATGGTGGTTTTAGCAGAAACAGTAGGAGCAAGGAAGGCAAATCCACAAAAGTCTATTCCACTAACACAGCACTACGTTTCCCATGATGAAGTGGTCCAACGTAATTAACCTGCTACCAGGTAGATGGCTAGTTCTCTTGAGGAACGGTGCCATAGAGAAGTTTCAGTACCCAAATCCACCTCAGTGAGTGGGAGTCCATGTTGCTGAGCCAATGTATAACCTCCATCGCTGGCACCATGTCCCTTTTGTTCATGAACCAACATATAACTCCTAGTGGTTCTGCTTCCCTTATTGAACTGTCACTAATGAATTTGGTGCAGAGGAATAGAATCTTAAGGATAGGTTCTCTGAACTGGTTCTGGGTTATCTGGAATTGCTTCTCTCATATTACTTTTATACTGTAATTCTACACTTATATTTAAAACATTGAAATTACCAATACAAAATTGAATAAACTTTTTTATGACAAACACAAACAAGGGTATTCAGATTATACTTACTAAGGACTGAATCAACATATTAAGACAACTTTTCTGAATCTCAGGAGGTACATTTGCAAAACTTCTCTCAGACCAAAACCTTGCAAAATGCTTTACAATCCACCTGTAAAAATCAAAGAATCTCAAGTTAGAGAAATGAAAATATTTTTCTTTATAATATTCAATAATATCTGGGTTTGCAATGATATAAGTTGTACATATATACGTTTTGACTAACCCTTATAGTTAATTTTGTGAGCTCTATGATGGACTTAACTATGCTCCCTTTTCTGTAAGCATATATTTTAAATCCACTTTGGGTTATGTGCATGGATTTTAACATAAGTAACCATGGTTCAGCTAAAATAAAATGGATCTCAAGCATCTTGAGTAATATCTAAATTAATACTTCTTCTCAATTGTTGCAACTAGTTAAGCGTTAAGACATAGTGTATGCATTGTGCCCAAGAAAATCAGCCAAGTCTAAAATTTCCCAGAAAATTAGGAGAATGGAAGAACAAAATCCCTAAATTAATAATAACAGCACTACTTCAGATCACTTACTTCATGCAGTCAGCAAAAAGACTTTCCACTCCAGCTGAATGAGCAATAATCAGGCATTCTAGTACAGGTGCCAACCTTCTGGGAACAAGCTAAAATTGATAGAAAACAGTACATTCATTCTTTTTCAACTTACAGAGGCTAAAAGTATTTTGCTCATAAAGATGACCTGATTTATACATCTAAACTGCAGAATAAATATGTATAATTCAAAAGTCTGTTATTCTTTTAAAACCAAATATCACTAATAAACTTAGTTTTATAGAATAGCATTTGAGCTCTTTTAGCTGCCAAAATGCACACAATTTTTATTCTAATTTCATTTCACTTAAATTTTTTTTTAAGTAAAAATGGTATAATAATTTCTAGCACATCACATTGCAATACAACGATATGGTCTAATCTGCTTCTTAAAGGATAAATATAACTTTAAGTATATGTACATTGGGAGGTCCTACACTGACCTCAGATAAAATGATAGAATTTAGTTACATCATAATTATATAACGTATTTTTTTAAAAGCCCATATACGGAAGCAATAAACTAAATTAACAAATAAAACGAAGATACAAGTAGTGAAAAGAACTCACTGCTCTGGTGTTAAGCCTCTGTGCTACACACTGCCGGTGCCAAATACTTCCAGTTTGGGGACTATGTTCCTAAACACATCTATTACCCATTAGGGTGAATAAAGTTCAACTTCTCTTTGTACACATTCATTAGTTGTGATTTGTGGTTTAAAGACAGACAATCAGCCAATTTGTATATATAGTCTCTAAATACATACTGAAGATACCCTGCTCTCAGAGAAGAGCAAAAGCTTCTTTAGAAATGCCTCCAGCTTAGTCCTTGTAATGAAGTCAGTGATTCCAACTTTTTGGATTATGAATTGCTATTTATTTGATTTTCCTTTTTTTTTCTTTTTGAGGAAGATTAGCCCTGAGCTAACTACTGCCAATCCTCTTTTTGCTGAGGAAGACTGACCCTGAGCTAACATCCATGCCCATCTTCCTCTACTTTATACATGGGATGCCTACCATAGCATGGCGTGCCAAGCGGTGCCATGTCCGCACCCGGGATCCGACCCGGTGAACCCCGGGCTGCCGAGAAGCAGAAGGTGCGAACTTAACTGCTGCGCCACCAGGCCAGCCCCTTAATTTGATTTTCTAATACCCTTTTCCTAAAAGTGTTATATTAGTATTTAAGAAATTGAATGTAAATATTTTGCTTTGCAGATTAGCAATTTAGTTATTCCCTTTGAGATAATTAGAGGTGCTCCGAGTTGTCTTAAGATCAGAAATGGCTATCGCTATATAAATTATACAGTGATACTTCCACCAAGGTAAATAACTTGGTTTTCTGACCCACTTCAGATGAGAGTATCAAACTAGTAAGAGGGAAGAGACTACTGGTATAGACATACTTGACAACCTAAAAGCACCAGAAGTCTAAAGAACTGTAAAAGCAAACACAAGAGTTAAAAAGTCCAGTAGCCTAATTTTATTTAGGAATAACCAGCCCTCTACAACACAAACTCAACTAATTGACATATAACTTAAGAATAATTTCCACTGAAAAGTTATTACAATACAAACTAATTTGCTGCTTAAAACAGAAACTGGCAAACTATAGCTTGTGGACCACATCTAGCCCCCACTGTTCTTGTGAATAGTCCTATTGGAACACTGCTATGCTGTTCTATTTCCGGGTTGCCTACAGCTGCTTTTGCTCTACCATAGCAGAGTTGAGTAGTTGCGATTGAAATCATATGGTTCACGAAGCCTAGAATATTTACTATCTGGCCTTTTATAAAAAAAGTTTACCGACCCCAGCTTAAAGGGTTAACTTGAGCTTTATGAGAATTTTATTCATACAGAAATGTTGAAACCCAAGTGTTTTTGTAATAAGAGGACTGACCTTTAGTCATTTTCAAAACCTGTTTGTAGAATTTGGGACGATATATATTTAAATCATTACCTAAAATACATTTTCAAATCAGTGACAAAAAATAAACAATGTAAAGCCTACTGTAATCCTGTAAGTGAATTCCAAAAATTTTAATCATGTAAAAGGCAAGATTGTAAAGTTAATGAAATGACTGAAGCTAGCTTGGCAGGAGTTCCAGGGCCAGTTACCCATTACATTATACCTAAATTTGTATACTGCGGAGTGTATATTATAGGCTTACTGCATTTAAGTCACTGCCAAGAAACTGCATGATTGAGATGCAGAAGTTTAAAAACCTATATTTAAAGATATATTCATAAAAATACATAAAGCAAAAAATTTAAAGATCAGGTCAATAAAAACAGAAACTGTTCTCCAAATATCTGTTGCCACAATAATATGGACTATATTAAAATAAGTAAAATAAAGTGAAAAAAGTTTTCAACGAAACACCATATTGATAATTTTTTTAAATTTCACTTTCTGTTGTTTTAATGGCAACAAAGATGTCTTTTGTGTCTTAAAAATTAAGTGGATTATTGAAAGTAAAATATGAAAAAGCTACATATAACCTATGTATATTCATGAACATACTAAAAAATAGAGGCAATGGTCTGAAGACTATCCATAAAAGAGATTATTTTTTAAGTGTTAAATGTAATTGGTTCAACCACACTGTGTCAAATTCCCCTCTTTTCCATTCCTAATGACATTATAGGCAAATTCCAGTACCTTTGGTATTGAAATTCAGTATAGCACTGTCTAAACACCTATCTTATAACTGACATGTCTTTCCCTCCTCCATCACTGACTACAATTCTAGCTGGAGATCTGGAATAGGGAGTAGAGCATGGGTTGGTCTCCCGCTCCTCAATTTCCTGGGTCTAACTCCTGTAGAAGAGGGCTAGGGAGGGCCTTGGTCACCTTATGAAACTAACCAAAGACCCAGGTGGCAGCAGGGAGATGGCCTGGACTTTGCTCTAATTCAGATGTTAGTGGCCTTTGCTGAAGTGATGGCCCTTTTAGTGGCAGCATGAACTTCACCCTAGGATCTTGGTAGATAAAGATTCTTCCAGTGCTTCATGATGCACAGTGCCTCCCTTGGAAGAACACAGTGTCATTTGGCCCTGTATCAGTCTTCTGTGATTGCCTGGAACCACTAAGGTCTTCCTCCTTCCTTGCATACCACGCATAACTGGGGTGTGGAGTAGACTCCCTGTACTTCTTCCTGTATATGACAAAAACTATTGTGCCTAATCACCAGGCCAGTACTGGCTTCTCCAGCAAGCCTCCTCCTCTTAGAAATCTCCACGTTCAAATGTACTCTCACTGGTTTCTGAGGCATACTCCAGGCTCCTCCAAGAAATCTCTTACCACTTTTCTTCTTTAATGGAAGCTCCAAAGTGGGCTGGTTTTACAGATATAGTAGATGTCCATCTAGGGCATGAGAGGATATTATCTCCTCATTGCAGACACCCCCTATCTTTAATCTTTATTTGGGAGATGGTTGGATCTCCCTCTTAACTTTCACTTAGCTGGAAAGATGGGGGAAGCAGATGAAAAAGAAGGAAAATCTTTCCCCAGAATTCTTCACTTTCTACAAAGCTGAGAACACTACGGACTGCCCTCTTTCTTCTAGTGCCCTTCCTTACAGAGGCTGGAATGGATGGTGGATTAAAGGTAGCGGAGGAGCTTAACTGTTCTCAGTAAACCCTAAGGGGGGTGGTAGTGGTGGTGGTGCTGGATCCAGCTGTTCATGGCTCTGTTTTAACACAGAGGATGCTTCCTCAGCTACAACTTATAGAGAGGTAGGAAAAGTCCTACCAAACACAAAAATCTCAGTTTAAATGTTATTAAAATTACGTAATTACAATTCATATAACACATATTGTTGCCTCAAGTATCCAATAAGAGAGGAATATTGATGTAAACAATTCTTTTAAGATTTGTTTTTTGTTGATTATAAAAGTAATACAGGATCACTGTAGAAAATGTGTAAAAGCATAAATAAGAAAATTAAAAAATAACCTGCAGTTACAGAGTAAGTTAAAACAATGGAGAATTTAAGAATAATATACAAAATGGCATCTGTACAAATGCACAGTATAGGATCTTTCTTTAGACAATAAATTTATGTTTGTGTGAACTAAAATTAAAAAGTCAATATTCATACTCCACCTGGGGAGACAGGTAGACGAGAACATGTTCCACCCCAAGCACACGCTATGAGAAGTGGTAGAAAGGAGGAACATACTTTCACGGGAAAAGAATCGATGAAGCACTGTGATAAACACACTTTCATAAACGGAGAAGGTAACTTTGGTTCCTGACTTCCTTTCTCTTAGTTCTAAACCCTGAGTCCCAGCTACACACTCCATCTTTGAATTATAGCAGATACTCCTATATCCTTTCAATAACCCCCCAACCTCAATTTTATTTTACTTAAAATGATCTAAATTAATTTCTATTTTTTACAAGCACATCATATAAGTTATTTCTCACCTAGAGTTCCCATTAGTTAAACTGACAATATTTTTAAGATTTAAAGCACTATTTACTATCAGAGGGAAAAATCTAGTAGGTAATAAGGGGTGACTTTAAGTACTGGGTGAAAGATTTCTGAGACTCAATAATTACCTTCTGAAAGAAATTACAGTAATCTCTTCTTAAAATATAGATTGCTACTTCTTTTAATCCTTCTAATCCATACATATCAGCCATGTTGAGTATCTGTCTAAAATAAAAACAGATACACTGTTAATTCTCAAATTTAAAAACCAAGGCATAATACACAGCAATTTCCTAATAATACGTAATCTGTTTAGAAAAAAGAATAATATGAATTATTTTAATTCTAACATAATATTCTTTATGTCCTATATAATACTCATTATGGATTATAAAAAGGACATAGGCCAAAAGTTGAAAGCACTGTCACATGATTTAATTAGTAAAGAATAACAAGAAATGAATTTGGAGATGTTTCAATCAAATTCTCCTCATATTCTCAGTGAAATATACAGCAAAGTCCAGGAAACTGCTTCAAAGACTGTAAAAGTTACAAAACTCTTTGCAATCAATTTGCATAATAAAAATTTGAGAGGAGGGAAAATAATTGATGCTTACCATATGGAAAATGCCTATAAATGACCCTAAAATTGAAAACTGCATCCAAAGACTCAAAGGGTTTCTGTTGTTTCTTTCTTTTGGCAAGTATTTCTGAGCACCCATACATATTTTAGGTACTTAGGGAAGCTACAAGCCATGAGAGCATGATAAAATTTCATATAGATTTCCAGTGGGTAAAACTTCAGTACTTAATCCCTGTGATTCATGATACTTTCTCCCTCAAATCATATTTATTCAATTTGCAATGAAAGGAACCAATGAATATTTAAAATTAAAAGAGTAGCTTTCATTTGTCTCATGTTAGAATAGCATTAAAAGGAGAGGACTTCCAGAAAATTAGAAGAGCAAGGCAGAGGTCACTCCGAGGTAGGATTTTAGCAGCTTAAATAACATTTCAGCACAGAGCACTTAAGAATCACATGGTTGATGGTCTTTAGGATGCCTATATTCTTAAGTTAATTTTAAGATTTTCTTTTTCCACTTCTTTTGCTGTTTAAGAGAGATATCCTAAAATTATAAAACAAAGCAGTAAAATAATTGCTCAAAATTTGATAAAGGTTCAATCAATTTTATTTTATAAAAACCTGTCATTTATTTTCCAAAACAAATATAAAGTTTTTCTAACATAATTTAACTCTAATAAAGAGTTTTCTTAATCTTACGACTATGAGCTGCTAGATCATCTTTTCTTCTAAATACACAGACACTATTTTTGGATATTCCCAAAACATACACAAGATATGGCAAAATAGATAACAAACGTAAAGCTTCTACTTCATTCACACTTTGAAACACAGCTCAACAAAGCAGAAGCCACCAAATATTAATATTTTTACATTTTTAAAATCACTAAAAAGAAACACATACCCAACATTAGCTTTGTCTGGAAAGTCCAAGGTTCCTCCATATATAAAATGCATCATAACACTCATTTCTATATGGTTTATACTGAAAAATAAAAGAAAACTAAACTCAAATCCAGAAATAATTAAGGTTTAACTGATATCAATGATATATTCTATTTTCCCATAAACTTTTAGCAAGATAAAGTTTTTTGGGTTTTTTTTTTGAAGAAGATTAGCCCTGAGCTAACTACTGCCAATCCTCCTCTTTTTGCTGAGGAAGACTGGCCCTGAGCTAACATCCATGCCCATCTTCCTCTACTTTCTATGTGGGATACCTACCACAGCATGGTGTGCCAAGTGGTGCCATGTCCACACCTGGGATCCGAACCGGCGAACCCCGGGTCACCAAAGCGGAACATGTGCACTTAACCGCTGCGCCACTGGGCTGGCCCCAGCAAGATAAAGTTTTAATCTCAGTTTTAATCTCTAACATCCATGCAGGTTATGCCATTAATTTACCATGAAGTATAACTACAGCTATGGATTTTTACATAAGTTATAAAATGTTATTAGTATATTATCAAACCATTGATTACTTGTTGAACATCTTCTATAATAAACTTTCAGAGTTAGAAAGGACCTTAGAGATCATAGCGCAACCTCTGTCTCATTAAGAAATTCTCTCCTCAGCATCTTTGACAAAAGGCCTCCGATCTTGCTTAAAGCCTCAGATGGACGACTCTATTCACTAGAAAGATTCTTGTTATGCTGCACGGATTTCTTAATTTGTAATACCTATCCAGTGGCTCTAGCTTGGCCAATGTTCTCGTTATACAGATTAAAAAGTAAAAAGAAGACTTAAGAAGGAGTCTGGAGTGATAATCTTATGTCCCACTGACTACTGGATCCTAAACTCCGAATTCACGACCTCCTTCCTCTTCCCCCCCTTTCTCAACACTTCAAATTCGATCTTCTTTCAATTATTCCTGTTTTGTTCATAGCACTGTTACAGGATTTTTCGCATTTTGACCTACTATTTCTGTACCAAGGGGAGTGAATTATCTGGTTCAATCAGATGACAACAACCACTAGTCGTAGGCAGGAGCAAGTTGAGATGAGGGGTAATTTGATTTCTTTTCTCTTTTCTTCTGGGCTGAACCAGTAGGAAGAGGTGATGGGGAAGAAGGCATCTGCTATCCTGATTCAGACTTTCTTCCAGGTGGGCTGTCTCACAGGAGCCATAGTAAGCAAATCAACTTTGGCTCTTGCATTAAAGCACACTTTACTGCTTTAATAGTTTTTATCAATAATAAAGGAAATGTTTTTTACTTCATCTGCTGATTCTTTTGTCTTATTTTGAATAGAATAAAGCACATTATTTACTGGACCCCCCTCAAAATTCTAACAGCAAATAGATTACCATCTAGATACCTAAATCATAGCCTGAGGTTCATCTCAATGCACTCCCTCTCTATATCCCGTCATTTATACCTTCAAAAATTTCTTGAATTCAGCCTCTGCTGTCTATTTCCCCTCTCACTGACCTGGTTTAGCCTCTCATTTTCTCTCATCTGTACCATGACGGTATTCTCTCATTCAGGTTTCCTGCCTGAAATAATCTCCTTGCATCCCATTTCCCATACTGCTGTTAGAGTGACTTGGCTAAAATGTAAATCTGATATAGTCCACCACTTTGAAAAGCCTTCAATAATTCTCCATAGCCCATAGCAAAAAAAGCCCAAATTCCTTCGCTTGGTGTACAATGTTCTTTATCACCTGACCTCTGGTTCTCCCTCCCTAGCAGCTGTTCCAAGATAAATGAACTACTCATTTCCTATACCTGAACTCCTTATAATTCCTTATACATCCATGCCTGTTCACTCTGCTTAAAATGCTCTCCCTCTCTACTTACTTCATCTTTCAGACACAGACATGTGGCTCCTCATCTCTGATTGCTTCCTTAATACCTTCAAGGCATAAAACAAATCACTGAATGTTAAACATAGTAATAACTAACACCTATTGAGCTCTTATTACGAGCCAATCACTAAACTAATAAGCATTTTGAATGCCATCAGCTCATTTAATCATCATAACAACTCAACAGTAGATACTATTATTAGTCTCATTTTACAGACAAAAAATTGCAATTAACTCACCTGCCCAAGGTCAAATGGCCTGTGATGCACTGGAATTTAAATCCAGGTAAACTGACTGCAAAGCTCGGGCTCTTAAGTAGCACACTATATATTCTTCCATTATCACATTGATCAAGCTGACTTGTAATAGCTTTGTTTACATGTTTGTTTCTCCTTCTAGACTGAGTTCTGTAAGGGCAGGGTTTGCATCTTACTTATCCTTGCATCCCTAGTAGCAGTAGAATGTCAGCAATGATTCAATACTCCCAGGATGAGAATTTCCTTTCCCCACATAATACCGGAGCTCTGCAGTGGAATCAGGGTGGGGACAGTCTGAAAATCACCACCCCCCCAGCCCCCACTCCGACCTGGCAGATTTGTAAGGATAGTATCTAATAGCTGCTAAAGGAACAAAGAAAGGAAGCCAAGAAGAAAAGAAATGGAGTCCCACAGGGTAGGACTTAGAAAGGTGTTGCTTTGATTCTATGCTCTTAAATAATATATGCTCAATAAATGCTTGATGAATGTTTAATGACTCACTTCCTAAGGCACTTTAGCATCTTTCCAAACCTTCAGAGGAACACTGAGTAGAAAATATAGAACATTTTTCAATTAACTTAATAAACATTTACTGGCCCCTACTATGGCTAAGTAGTGGTTTCTGCTAATTCAAAACTGCATGTCTTTAATACTTAGGAAAAAAGTCAAATCTCTAAATATTCACATTTATATACTATGGATATGACAAGATTTGATCTCAGAATAATTACGCCATGTTATTTATAGTCGGTTAATCTAAAACACTAGCATAATTATTATAATGTATACTATTCCACACACTTTTCCTCAAAATTTCAAGAGCCATGTTATTGAGAATTGGTCATTATATGGAAAGAATAGTTTAAGACTTGACACATTTAAACAAAAGATAATAATGACAATAAAAACAAAAGTAGTTTTATTAAAAGAAATAGCAAAATCTAGACATTTGAGCATATATATCAATATATATATGATAGCTATAAAAACAGCAAGAAACCGTTTTCCTGCTGTCTTGACAAATGTTTTACTAAACTGCATTCTCATTATTGTGTTGTAAGTCATTTTTATTTTTACTAAGTGTTTATAAAGATATGATCAACTGACCTAGAAAAAGAACAAATTACTCCAATAGTCTGTAGTTTAAGTGAAAAGATTTAAAGCACTATTCCCATGTAAATGTAATCAGAATAAAAGCTTGTAGGAGATGAGGGGCTGGCCTGGTGATATAACGGTTGGGTTTGGCTTGCTCCAGTTTGGCAGCTCAGGTTTGCAGGTTCGGATCCTGGGTGCAGACCTATACCACTCATGAAGCCATGCTGCAGCAGTGACCCACACACAAAATAGAGGGAAGACGGTACAGATGCTAGCTCAAGGCCAATCTCCCTCACAAAAAAAAAAAAAAGCTTGTAGGAGATGAAAACAGTGCATAAACTCAGTTAGAAAAAAGAAAAACCTATGAGAGGACAGAGTTCTGAGATCAGAGAATGAACATGCACCTTGTCTACTAAAATCTCTGTGCTTTATGTGTGCTTCCTAAAGTTTCAAGTTCCTATGCGTGTGGGCTAAGGTAACATATGGAAATCATTCATTCATTTATTTGTTCACTCACATTCAATATTTATTGAATGATAAGCTCTGGACTCTGACTTATATCTGGAGGATACAAGAAGCTTCCATTCTAGAGAGAGGACATGGACAATAAACAGTATGTAAACAAATACATAAACAAGATAATTTTAATAGTGAAAAGTGCCATGAAGACAATACAACAGGATAACATAAAAGAGAGTAACTGGAGAGTTGGGCTGTAGCTACTTCAGGTGGGGTAGTCTGGGAAAAGCCCAGATGCCAAATCATATAGAGTCTTGTAGGTTATGGTAAAGATTTGGGTTTAATTTTAATTGTGATGAGAAGGCATTAAAGGATTTTAGTTAGAAGAGAAATATGATCTGACTTATATTTCAAAAGATCATCCTGAAGGTTCAGAAGTTCAGAATCCCAGGAATCTCCCAAGGGAGACGAAAAAATCCAAATTTATGCTCCAAAGCACCAAGCCACCACTGAAAGATTTCTATTTACATAAAATGGAAATACGTGGGGCTTCTTTACAGAATTATTGGCTGTGGTTTAATTTCCACTATAAGATGTCAAAACTTCCCCCTTCTTCCACCAGAACAAAACTTCCTTCCTACTATACCCTTCCACCTCCCAACTCTGGGGCATGGATGGAACTAGGATTACAGGGCTCTACCATTCCTACCCCAACTTACTGAACACTGTCCCTGTTGAAAAATATCATTCCCATTACGTCTTTGAGTTACCAACTCATCAAAAACGCTGTGGTTCTTTTCTGTAAAGACAGACAGGATTTCATTCTAATCTATTGCAGAAAACATCCTGCAGACATGCAACAGTGGCACAGTTCCAAAAGAGGCTGCTGACCAAGCGAAGCAGGCAATGCCGTTCTGGTACTGGTAATGGCCCTCACTTGAACCCATTTGTCTCTAGAAAATGGGAACAATCTAATTTAGAGAAAGAAATAAAAAGACAAATATTAATGAGCACTGCATACTATGTACCAAGCACTGCGCCAGGTTCTTTCCTCATTGTATCTCATTAAATCCTTTCAACAACCTTAGGAAGCTCAGGGAAGGTAAGCAACGTTCCTAAAGTTATGCAACAAGTTTGGATTGGACGTAAGACAGCCTCTAAGGACATCAGTATATTTCTACTATACCACACTATCCATGGAAACATCTACCCAGGTTTACAATATAAACTAATATGAAAATAGAATTTGTTTTACAGATAACTTTGTTACAATATAAAAATTCCTAAAAGAAGTGATTTCTTAAAAAGTAAAATTCCTAAATCCCTTTTAGCCTTCCTACAGCTTTACATGCCATGATACTAATACTACTTTAAGTGGTAATTTGAGACAGTCAATTTGATATGAGATATAAGAGGAAAAAGCAAAATATATTGTGTGATAATAATAATAAAGGATGTAGATAAAACCCAGTATCCATCAGCAGATACTTTCTTCTTTCATTTAGTGTTAGAAAATCTTGTTTGTCATGCCAGGCAAAAGAGTCAAACCAAATAGAAATGTATCCTCATTTCCAATGCGCTAGCATTAGAAGTGAATAAATCGATTAGGAGTGAGCCTGCTCTGCTGATACAGCAGCTGTGGGTAAGGTGAACCAGTAGGCAGCAGAGCCTTGCTTACCACAACAGAAGTGAAGGGAAAATACTATAAGAGTGAGCCTGGTCATTGCTGGCACTACTACAATGTACAGAGTCCTTATTTGGATGACACTATAAAACAAATTTCGCTACTTCTACTTGGCTTTCCCTTGAACAGGCTACTAGACGTATTAGTAGTCAAGCCATACTACAAGAGGAGAAATTTATCCATTACCTCCATCATAATCAAAGACGGAAAACTGCAGTTGAGGAAGTAGAGACCAGTAGCTGATGACACTACTCCTTTCTTGCCTACTGATCTCTTAACAAATAGACTTCATTTTTAAAAGCCTGTGTGTTTTGACTGTTTAATCTGATTGCTCATGAGGGTTGATTAAGGATTGCCTTTATTCCTATAGCTAAACTCAGAGGTCATCTTGAACAACATAAAACAGATCAAAGTGGAGCAGCTCTGGGTGATGAGGTGCCCCTTCCCAACAGCCTTCCGCTCAGATCCCAATCCCACACCATATGTTCCCTAACATGCCTGTCAGGAACTTTAGGGTCCTACGGGATAAAGTTTGAAAATCACTGATTTAAACAGTGGAGAAGAGCAGTCTGAGCTAGCTCAAGAGCACATCCCAATGGGAAACTTAATTTCTTGTGACTGTGGTGGAATGGACTCTGAATTAAGAATCAACAAACGTGATTTATATTCAGCATAAGCACTAATTTACCAGTGCTTGTCCCTGGGAAGATATTTAACTTACGTGACCTTGTTTTTATTCATCTGTAATATGGGAATACACCTGCTCTCTCAAAGACTGATTCTAAAAATTAAAGGGCATAGTAAATGTGGATGAAGTCTAGAAAATATATGGTGTTATTGCAAGGTAATATTACTGCTGAGGACAGAATCTATTTGGAGAGAGGAACAAAGGTATACATAATAGGTATCAGGTAGTAAAAACAGTTACTAAACCTACAAGGAGATAAGGTTCCTTCCAGGAAAAAATTAGGCATGTGCTTTCTGTAAATTACTTCCCCCTGCTGTGGAATAAGATCCCATAATCGTAACTTCTTTCGACCTTTATCTCACCACGCAGAATCACACAATTTTTAATAAATGCCAAAAAATTGCAGTATGAGTCAAACTAGTGTAATTTCATCATTTAAATTTTTGTTGCGTTCAGTTCTAATGAGAATAATTGACAGTTTTAAAAAATGATGTCTAAAACATCTGAAACACAGTCCCCAGACAGGTGTTCAAAATTACACCAAAATGATATTCCTAGGATTAGCACACTTAGATGCTGGTCTCTGATAGCACTATCCTTTTTCCTATATTCATTGGATATTTTAAACTCATCATAAAGGAAGAGGATACATACATATCAGTAGGATACATCTTTCAGGTTGTTTTTCAACAGTGATGATAAAATTTCACCAACTGATCCATCTACACATTACTTTTACTCACAGATGACAAATTCTTTAGCTTGGCATATAAAATCTTCCGCAATCAGAAACTACCTGGTTGCCAGAGGCAGAAGGTAGGGAGTTGGGTGAAACGGGTGAAGGTGGTCAAAAGGTACAACCAACCTTCCAGTTATAAGATAAATAAATCCTGGGGATGTGATGTACAGCATAGTAACTATAGTTAACATTGTGTATTGCATATTTGAAAGTTGCTAAGGAGTAGATCTTAAACATTCTTATCACAAGAAAAAACATTCTAACTATGTATAATGATAGATGTTATACTTGTTGTGGTAATCATTTCCCCAAATATACATGTATCAAATCATTATGTTGTACACCTAAAACTAATGTTACATGTCAATTATATCTTAACAACAAAAAAAATTTAAATAAATAAAAGAGGAGCTCAGACGGAAAAACAAAGTAACTTAGATGCAAATGTTACCTTTTTTTCTAAACAACACGAAAGCAGTTCATGTAATATTTTGAAGCTACATTAGTGGGAGACTGAAAAAACAGAAGAAAAACAAACTTTCCATGTGTATGTATTTTACGCATGTAGGGGACGAATTAGTTAAAGAGAAAGTTTATTTTAGTAGCAATATCAAGTAAAAACTTGGCAATTACATGCAATTTTACATCCTCCATTATTTTCTCTTTATTACTATTTCATTGGTCTAGTCTTTCTTGTTCTTTAAAAAGTACGCGGTAATAAAGGCATGCACACGATTCCACAGATATGTAACCGAATCAGTAACGGTGGCAGCTGTTGAAACTATATGCAAAAGATAGACTGCAACATACGTTGTGATATGTGTATTGAAACTGTGGTAGAATAACTAAACCATAACCCTCTAAAGGCCCTGGGATGAAAGGAAAGCATTTATGTCCTCTTGGATATGTGTTTCATTTCTATTAAATGAATAAACTATGAAAAAATAAAATAAAACCACATCACATTCTTATAAATGTTTCAAAATTCCATTTTTTACAGAGTGAAAAATTACAAAACAAAAAGCATTTGGGGATATTTTAGTTAGTAAGGGAACTAGATGGTCGTAACCTAGAAGGCTCAAGATTATAGGCCAGCATGACAAATAAATGGTCAGTAACAATTTATCAATACTTTCCATGTATCCACTGTTATGGAATTGCCACTATCACCATTCCACACCCAAGCCTCTGGCCAAGATTGACCCCATCAAGGAAACACCCATGGTCAGAATAAGTGAGGGCCAAGAGGCCCTTCAGAACTCCCAGGAAGGTGCTCTCTGGTGGCGCAGTGGTTAAGTTCATGCACTCTGCTTCGGCAACCTGGGCGTTCATGGGTTTGGATCCCAGGCACAGAACTACGCACTGCTCATCAAGCCATGCTGTGGTAGGCATCTCACATATAAAATAGAGGAAGATGGGCACAGATGTTAGCTCAGGGCTAATCTTCCTCAAAAAATAGAAAAAAGAACTCCCAGGCAATTTTCCTACTGAGAAAGCCCTCCCCTAGATTGATTCTCACACTGATTATCTGTGACCTAAAAACATTCCATTTCACCATTTAAGGAAGTAGTTCATCTCCTAATAACTGTCTCAGCAGTTTATATAAACTGCCACCAACTGTCTGGCCAGCAGCTCCTATTTAATAGTTCTGGTGTAGGTTTACCATCTCACTATCATAGGTCATTGAAATTTACACCCATACAAATTATTCTTTAAATAAAAGAAAGAAATGAAACTGCCTGCTACAGACTGAATATTTGTGTTCCCTCACCCACCCAAATTCATGTATTGAAGCCCTAAACGCCCAGTGTGGCTATATTTGGAGATGGGCCTTCTAAGGAAGTAATTAAGGTTAAACAAGGTAATAAGGGTGGCACCATGTCCTGATCTGATAGGATTAGCATCCTTATAAGAAGAAACACCAGAGAGCTCTCTCTCTTCCTCCTCCTTTCTTTCACCTCCCCACCCGCTAGGCCCCACGCACTGAGGAGAGGCCATTTGGGCACACAGGGAGCAGCGGCTGTCTGCAACCCGAGGGCCCAAGGTAAGAGCTTTCACCAGACACCAACCTGGCTGGCATCTTGATCTTGCAGAACTGTGAGAAAATAAACTTCTATTGTTTAAGCCCCAGTCTGTGGTATTTTGTTATAACAGTCTGAGAAGACTAATACACTATCTCTATTATTAAACGCTCCCTTCTACCTCTCATTCTCAGAAAATGTACTTTGTTGAATTCTACCACATGAAAAGCATTTCACTGAATGCACAGGAAAATCAGACTCATAAAAAGTGCTTTGCATGAAATATTTGCAATCCTTTGCGGTCAGGCTACCTTGTAAAAAGTATGCTTACCCTTGAAGAGTAACGTGCTCTTGGGAGCTTTCAGCCCAACAGCCACTCAGCATTGCAGCAAAATAACTCGATCTGGCACTTAAAATGGCTCTAAAAAGAAGATGGGGGAAAAAACACAGGTAAACATTTATGTACTAAGCAAAATGTAATTTTTTATGAAACTCTTCATACTTACCTGTAAAACATGATAACAATCTATTTGTCTTGTTTATATTCACTGGTAGGATTACTATAATAACAAAAATTATAAGCCTACATTTACACCTAAGTATTTTGATTGCTTGATTCAAACAGTAATTCCAACGTCCTTTTTATCTTTTAAAGTTTTTCTCTTGAAAGCTCTTTAATTTTTTTTTGCCTGCTTTTTCTCCCCCAATCCCCCCAGTACATAGCTGTATATTTTAGTTGTGGGTCCTTGTAGTTGTGGCATGTGGGACCCGGCCTCAATGTGGCCTGATGACCGGTGCCATGTCCACGCCCAGGATCCAAACCGGTGAAACCCTGGGCTGCCCAAGGTGGAGCTCGCGAACTCAACCACTCAGCCACGGGGCTGGCCCCGAAAGCTCTTTAATTTTAAAAACAGTTGAAACTATTTTGATGAGTAAGAGAGTAACAAATCATTTATGAATGGAGAAATAAAGACCAAAAGATGTTACTCAGCATCTTGAGAAAATATCAATAAGAAAGAGACTAGAACTCTAAAGGTCCTGAGTTCAAGTTCAGAACTCACCCTAATTATGGTCAAGAATGACTATATCTTAGGTTTGAGAAAATGACAGAAATTTTCTTTTGAATTTCCATTCTATCCTCACAAAAAAAATGTTAATTCATTCACTCTTTAATTCAAATATCTGTTGACTTTTATTCTGTGTTAGGCATTATTCTAGGTGCTGGGAATACAGCAGTAAATGAGATACAGAGAACAATGTTAAATTCTAGTGCAGGATGAGATGGAAGAGTGGAGGGGGAGAAGAGAAGGACAGTTCTGGCAATGGCTTACCAGGTTGTCTCAGACCAATCCTCTTGCTGAAAATAGCTAGAAAGATAATATACATAAAAGAAGAAGAAGGAAAGCATGATTTGAAGGCATCAGAAAGCTACCATGGTGGAAGCTTTTGAGACAAGTTATGAGAGAGAAGACGAAAGAGATGATCCAAGTGTTTGAGGCAATTTTTTCTATTGAGGCAACCGCAAAATCTGAAAGCAAAAACAATAGTTGAGAGGCTAAGAAGCTGAGAAGAGCTTCTGGCAATCCTCACAGGTTAGAGGCACACAAATGGGAATCTGGGGTCCTTCAAAGGGGGGAGAATCTGGTGGATATCCCAGGATTTCAGTTGAACTCTGAAGAACTATAGCCTAGGAAGAAGAATGAACGGGAGACACACAGCCCTTATTAGAAATGACATCCAGCTTTGAATCAGCTCAATCCGTAACTGAATCAAAGTGATCTGCATCTAGCCTAACTGCTGGCCAGAAGCAAAAGAAAACTCTGTCTTCATTAAAATAACATCACCCAGAGCGTCAAATTATTTCTATAAATTTTCAGTAGAATGTTCAGCAAACATCCAAAGATACTCAGGCATAGTAACGAACGACCAGAAAATGAAGGAAAGGAATTTCATTTATACCAGTATCAAAAAAGGTCAAATACATAGGAACAAACGTAACAAAAAAGTGCAAGACTTCTACCTTAAAAGCTATAAAATATTGTTGA
The DNA here is from genome assembly GCF_021613505.1 of Equus quagga. Lineage (NCBI taxonomy): Eukaryota > Metazoa > Chordata > Mammalia > Perissodactyla > Equidae > Equus > Equus quagga. The sequence goes on along the minus strand of NC_060284.1, from coordinate 26,894,033 downwards.
GATAAATTTTAAAAAGACCTAAGAGACAGCTAAACTATGCTCATGGATCTGAAGACCCAAAACTGTTAACACATCCATTCTGCCTAAATTAATTTCTAGATTCAACACAATCTTAATCAAGTTTTTTTAATGGCAATTGATAAGCTGATTTAAAAATGTATATGGAAATGCAAAGGACCCACAATAGCCAAACAAACAGCAAACAGAAGAAAAAAGTTGGAAGACATGATTTCAAGACTTACCATAAAGTGACAGTAATCAAGATAATGTGGTAGTGATGTAAGGAGAGACATATAGATCACTGGAACAGAACCGAGAATCCAAAAATAGATGCACACATATACGGCCAATTGCTTTTCGACAAAGATGTTAAGGTAATTCAATAGGGAAAAGACTCTTATGAACAAAAGGTACTGGAACTGTCAACTTGAAGGGAAAGAAGTGAATCTCAACAGGTAACCTCACACCATATACAAAAATCAACTCAAAATGGATCAAAATCTAAATACAAAAGCTAATACTATGAAATCTCTAGAAAAAGGTGAAAATCCTTGCAACTTTGGGATAAGCAAAGATTTCTTAGGACACAAAAATCAGGAACTAGTTTTTCAAAAAAACATAAAAATTTAAACTTCAACAAAATTAAAAACTTCAGTCCTTTTAAACTCACTTTTAAGAAAATGGAAAGACAAACAAAATGTTGGAAGAAAATATTTACAAAACATATATCTGCCAAGTAACTTAAATCCAGAATATATAAAAAACTATTAAAACTCCATGAGATATAAAATATCTTATATATAAATACATATTCTATATATACTCTCTCTATATATATATAGAATATATATTTATATATAGAATATATATATAAAAGAACATAACCCAACTAAAAAATGAGCACGCACACACAAAACTATCAGGTAAGAAATTGATAGAAATAGTTTTACTTCAAAACCAAAGTTTATGGCTAGTTATAAAGAATGGCATTACATCAAGTTTTGAGCACCAGATTAGGACTGGAAAAAGCTATGGTCAGAACAGTACATTATTCACTGGAAGAGGGGAAAAATGTTCACACCAGCTTTATCAGTAACAGCTAAACACTGGAAAGAAACCAATATGTCCACCAACAGGAGAATGGATGAACAAATTGTGGTATATTCATACAATACAATACTACTCAGCAATAAAAATTGAATGTAACACTGGTATATATAACATCCAGGGATGAAGCTCCAAAACATTATGCTGAGCAAAAGAAGTCAGACACAATAATATGTCTGAATTCATTTATATGAAATTCTAGGACAGGTAAAATAACCTATAATTTAGAAAACACAACAATAAAAAAACCAAAAACCCAATTAAAAAATGGGCAAAAGATATGCACAGAAAACTCACCAAAGAAGATATACATATGGTAAATAAGAATATGAAATTCAGTTTTCCTAGGGCTAGGGAGAGGGGAGGTACTGATGGCAAACGGGCACAAGGGAACTTTTTGGTGAAAATTCTCTATATCTTGATTGTGGTGGGGGTTACACAGGTTTATACATTAGTCAAAACTCACTAAATTGGACTTTGTGTGCATTTGATTGATATGAATTCTAACTCAATAAATTTGTGAAAAAAGGATGCAAATAAAACTTACTTAAAGAAAATAACAGGCCAAGATGATTTCCCCAGTGAGAGCAAATAAACATTTAAGGAAGATATAAAATCAATCTTACTCAAATAAATAAAATAATGAAATATATATGAAAAAAGAAGAAATACTTCCCAACTCATTTTATGAAGTCAACATAATCTTGAGACCTAAAACTGACAAGGACATTACAAAAAAGGGAAAATTATAGGCCAACTCTCTCATGAATATAGATGCAAAAATCTTAAGCAAAATATTAGCAAACTGTATCCAGCAATAAATAGAGTGAATAAACATCACAATCAAGTTGAAATTATTCCAGGAACGTAGGATTGCTTTAACATTTCAAAATCAAGCAATATAATTTAGCACATTACCAAAATAAAGGAGAAAAATCATGTGATCATCAAAATAGATGCAGAAAAGCATTTAACAAAATTCAACCCTCATTTATGGAATGAATCCAAATCCCAGGAAGCTATTTTGTAGAAACTGATAAAATGATTCTTAAATTTGTATGGAAAGGCAAAGAGCCTAAAATAGCCAACGCAATACTGAAAAAGACCCATGACGCCAGCTATACCACTCTGAAATCTACCACATTGGTCCCAAGGCCACCTTCGCACAGGCTGTTCCTTGCGAGTGATTGAGCACGTCAGGAATTCTAACACAGGTTGATTCCTGGAAGAAAACTCCTTTTCTGATGGGTGACTTGTGCTTCAAAACTTTCCAAGAGCCTGCCAAACTTTCCTCAGAACTGCACTTCAGTCTAAGATGCTTCTACCCAAGCTTCTTTCCTTCCCTTTCTCCTTCACTCAAGGTTAGATCAACATCGCAGGTTAACAGCTCTCCCAGTCACCTCTGGATTCCTTCCCATGTTCTCACATGCATTTATCCTAATAAATTTCTTGCAAGTCTAATCCCTTCTTCATGTCTGCTTCGCAGAAACCTTGAACTAACACAGCATGCGAGCCATTTCCATCTAAGTAAGATTAAAAGCATCTGAGGCTTTAACAAATTACCCTAACCTTAAGTCAGAAACTTGGAAAACATTCCTATTTAATTAAGATAGAAGCCTCAGTTTAAAAAATAATGCTGTAGATAGCATGGTATATTAAAAATCTTTGCCAAATTTTTCATTTTCTAACACGTCAAAAACTATTTTCTCCTTTTGATTATATTTAACCTCAACTGACAAGGCTGCTTCTGGCTCTGTCGAGATGCCCTCATTTTCCCTTGCTCTCGCTTTAAGTAAATTGCTATTCAATACTTCCTGACGGAGGCTGAACTAGATTCACTACTCCAGGCAGAATAATGACCTGGATTACTCAGAGACGCTGTAAAAAAGGATTTTTTTTTTTAACTCGGGCTATTTTTTTAAGTACTCTTGCTCCAAGAATATCTTTTTTCCCTTTTAGTTCCTTTTAGTTTAACAGAATAAGGGTTAAACCCAGAGTAGTGAATCCAAACTTTTTGGAACTGTCCCTATGACTCACTCCACTTCTTTGCAAATATCCTAAGGAACATAAACTTTAAAAAAAGAAGGTTAGCTTTCTCTTGAGACATCCATTGACTACAGCACTCAGAGGATTAGGTTTTCTTAAGTTAAAAAATGATTCGTAAAGTGTAGTGGATGCCCTATTATCTAACACAATCAAGACTGATAGTTGCTTGGTTAATCAAAAAAATCTGGAGAGAATTTTAAAAATTATTTGTATGTATCATAATTATTTTATTCTAACAAAAAATAACTGCACGTTCATTCACCAGTCTTACACCAATCTTTTTTTAATGTGGGTTCACTAATTGAGCTTCCTACTTCTTGCAAAAATCATACCCATATACACTGTCTATGATTTCCAGTTCTAACTTCTCTAAAGTGAAGAAAGAAATTTAAAACTTTTGTGAAGTATAGAATCATTTTAAATTTTTATAATTTTCCCTCAAACTTTTATATTGTTTCATCTATACTGAATTCAATAGCAATTTTTAAAGTGCTTCTTTCTTATTAAATCTTTCCAAAGTATTCATTTTAGTTTTCACTGGAACAATAACTCTTTTCATACTTCATGTATCATTGGTTTATATGATATTTCATTGTTATGCCAACAAAATAATAAATTCAAATGGCATTTAAGAGGCTTGGGAACAAACCCAAGTGACTCTCAGGGGACACAAACTCAATGACAGGAATGGAAACGTGTAGGTATACTAGAGAATGGTCTCCTGCCTTGAGAGTTCTGCCAACATGTCGGCATGTTCTACAGAGAACATCTGAAGAGCAAGTTTAGTCAAGTTCAGTTAAGGAGCTTCTGTAGAGGCGGTTTGTTTCCTTTCAGGCCCCCAGTGCCTTTTGCTTTGGTTCCTCACTGCAACCTCCCTCCAAGGCCTGTGGTACCAAGGAATTTCACGAACTCTTTTCCTCCATTGTATCAAAGGCCTATCACTTGGATGATGACAGCAAACACTTACATAGTACTTACTACGAGTCAGGTACTATTCAAGGTGCTTTAAATGCAATAAGTAATTTAATCTTCACAATCATCCTGTGAGATGGGTACTTCCATAAACTCCCATCTTTGATGAGGATGCTAAAGCACAGAATGGTTAAATGACTTGTCCAAATTCTTATACCTAAAGATGGTGGAGCTGGAATTCAAACCCAGGCAGACAGGCTCCACACACAGTCACACACTCTTAACTACTCAGTCATAAATGGATTCTTTTTTTATGCCACCACAAGCAGGTGACTGGCATCAGACCGTCTTGCAGCATATCGAAGGCTCCAGGTAGTGGGCTGGGGATCAGGGCAAAGACTGGACACAGCAACTCGCAACTGGAGACACTATGTTGGAAGAAGTGGGGTATCAGAGAGGTTTTTGAGGAAGGAACTTGAACATGAGAGAAAGACAGTGATTCAGTAAAGAAGAAACTACCTCATTATCATACCTATTTGGACATATTAAACTAGCAAACTAAACTGTTCTAAAATTTGGGACCTAAACTGAATGTCACTCTGATCATAAATCCCGGTCTTTGTGAGCAGTTGCATTAATCGTTCAATAGAGGAGTACACACAATTGAAAAATTAAAGCAGCCATTTTACAAACGGATTTTTAGCCAGACCACTAGAATAAATGCTGACACTGATCAGCCAGAACAAGAAGTGATTCAGAAAGTTCTGATGCTGGGCTTTAGACTACATTACACAAATACATGTTTTCTGAACTACTGACATAATATTCCTTGAACTGAATAGTAAAATTAATATGTATTAAACTGAGAGATGTTTGAGTCTGGACTAGGAAAGTAACCTTGGGATTCAGAATTTGCCATAGTAACTTACATAAAGGCACTAAAACAAAGCAGGAAAGTTTAAGCCAGATCTTGAAGAAACATATCCTCAGGAAATTGCCTTTTTAGTAAGATAAATTTATTTTTTATGGCTAGGTGAACAAAATAAACCAGAAATGTGAGCAAGAGCTGTCCTGGAATACAAACCTAATATTCTAGATCCAGCTCCTAAAACACAGTCCAATGTCAAGCAGCACACAGAGAGAGGACAAATACAGACACTATTTGAGGACATATTGCAAACGGTCACAGGGTCCTGCCTTCCCTGTATGACAACAATAGCCTTAGGGCTCCATAAGTAGAACTTTGGTAGGATGCCCATATGGTTTCAAGAAAAACCTGGACACAAAATTAAATTAATTTTAAAAATAAAATTGTGTTGCTCTCTCCCCCAAAAGAAAGACACACACACATACACACACACCATGATATGGGAAATACATTGCTAAATCTGTATTACACTCTGCATTTTACTATATATAATGCATATTTCAGAAAAATTAGGAAAAGGTGTATATGTGTATACATATATTTACAAAATTTATTTTCCCAGGAGAAAAGTTCAAATTCTGAATGGTAAATAATCTGGTTGAGACTGGCAATCCTAGAGTTTAGCAATGTGCTGCTGTCAATTAACTGGCAAAACCAGTTGATTTCTGAGAGTACAAACATCTCTACTGTTTAGCTTGGTGGACTCCGGTAATCTAAACCTACTGCTAATTTCATTAGAGGCTGTGTACTCTCGAGCCCAGAAGATCGCTTCTTGCCTCTGCAAATAGTCTGGTTCTTCCTCTTCAGGAACTCCAGAATAATTTATCAACATCCTATTTGAAATACAGAGCAATGGAGGGAGGAGAACTGTCTGGGTTCCTCAGTTTTCTGGTTCTGGTTCTGGACCATTGTGAGACCCAGCTACACTTCTTTGTCTTGAGCTCCAACAGAAAATCTATTTCTTATTAAATCTTTTTCTTCTTTTAAGCACATTTTAGTTACTTGCCAAAAAGAGTCTGACCAAAACAAGCGGCAGGCTTTCATTTGAAATCTAAAAGCCTGGAATCTAAACAACCCAGTTCTAAAGCAGAATAATGGTTTTTTAAAAGTACATTGAAATATTAAATCTCCTAATCAATGCTATTCATGAGAATCGTCTATTTTGAATCAAAGGCTTTGAGCCAAATGCATTCAGAGAAAATACATGTCATTCATGGAGAAATAATCATTCTCAATACTATAATGACTGTGAAGTTAAAAACTGCATTAATTACATTTTCTGTGACAGTGGCTTTCAAACCTATTTTAGGCAACAGAATATTTTCTTCTAATGCAACCTTAGGTTTATGTCCCATGCAAAGCACAGATGAGAGGGGATGTGCTCTGGCTGAAGCAGGCGCGCACGTCTGGGTAGGGGCATGTGTGCATGTGTGAACCTGCAGGCAGAAAACTCGCCCTGATGGCAAAGCTCTTCCCTTGTCACAAACCCCGAGGCATCGCCATGGAACCCCTGTGGCCTATGTGAATCAGAGCTTGAAAACCACTGTGCTAGACAGAGACAGCCAGTATTTTACACTCTACTGTCACAACCAAGACACCATATCAATCACAGGCCTACTTACCTGTGAGCTTTAAAACTTTTTCCATCAACAAAAATATCAATATCTGGGCAACGATGTTTCAAGTAAAGTTTCAATAAATCTTCTCCTAATTCAGATGCAGGATCCAAATTATAATTAACTTTAAAAGAGAAAAACAAGAGTAAAAAATAGTTCCTTTAATATTACAGATATCCAAAAATTTTGTGTTCTAATATTAGCAAAAGGTTTTTCCACACAGTTATCTAGATTAGCTACTGAGAAAGAACAACAGTGACTGGAATATTTAACCAGTAAATTCAAAATAAAACAAAATTCTAAAATCATCTATACTTTTTCTTTGAAATATATATTTCCACTTATATTTAAATGTCGATATACCTTTAAATATAGATACACATTTAAATATACGTAATATTATCATGAAATTGTACACCAAAGTTGAAGCCACTTCATGAACATCTGACTTAGAAAGTCGGAAAATTTTCCAATTTTTATCTATTTTTTTTACTACTTAATGCTTTCCTCTTCCTGTTCGTGGATTTATGGCTAGAATAATCTGTGAACCAATACCAATTCAACTGAAATCAATAGGAATTATAGAGCACTTACTATGAGTTTAGCACTGTACACAATATGGAGAGGTACAGAAAATAAATATTTAAAAAGATCTCTACTTCAAAAGATTCACCTTTTAGGTAGTGGGAAGTGAGATATAAAACATGTACATAAAAAAAAAGAAAAACATTACACTGTATATCATAGCTTTGTCAGTCCAGACACTTGAGTCAGTGCACCTGGTAAGGATCAGTCACTGGGGCCAGATTCCCACTAACCAAATTTATATATTTATAAGCCAGAATGCCCATTTGGTTCTACTATCAAAAGAGATCCAGAATCCAACTACTACTCAATATCGCCACTGCTACCACCATAGTCCAAGCCCCATCATCTCCCTCTGGGATTTCTGCAATAACTTCCTAACAAGTCTCCCACTCTTTTTTTTTTTTTTTAAGGAAGATTAGCCCTGAGCTAACATCCGCTGCCAATCCTCCTCTTTTTGCTGAGGAAGATTGGCCCTGAGATAACATCTATGCCCACCTTCCTCTATTTTATATATGGGACGCCTGCCGCAGCATGGCTTGATCCTGCACCAAAGGGCTGGCCCAAGTCTCCCACTCTTGACACCACAGTTTACTTTTTTTTTTCACTTTTAAATTTTTTTATTTTTTTAATTGCAGTAACATTGGATTATAACATTACATAGCTCTCGGATATATATCATAATATATTTAGAATTCTGTGTAAACCCCCAGTTTACTTTTAATAAACCATTCAGAGGCATGTTTTTAAAATATAATTCAGATCACGGTCCATCCCAGTTCAAAACCACATGGCTCTCTCCATTTCCTTTAAAGTAAAAGCCTCAGTCTTAGGATAGCTTACCAGGCCCCACAACATCTGGCTTCTTATTATCTCTCTGAACTTACTGCCTACGTTTTTGCTTATTTTCACACTGCAATCTTTTTTCATTCCTCCAAATGACAAGTTATGTTCCCATCTTAGGATATTTGCACTGCCATTTCTTCTGTCTTGAACACTCTTCTCCCAGATATCTACTTGGCTAACTGTTTTCAAAGCTTTGTTTAAACATCACCTTTTCAATGAGGCTGACCGGGCCAAGCATCTAAAATTGCAACTCCCATCACTAACACTCCCAATCCCTCTTCCTCTGTCCTATTTTTTCTATAGCATGTCACCTTTTAACTCCTCTACATTTATTACTTATCTCCATCCACACCTTACCTTCTCTAACTAGAATGTAAGTTCCAAAAGGGCTAGAAGGCCATTCTAGTCATGGAAGTAACTCTCAGGCCCAGAACAGTGCCTGGCACATTATAGATCCTCAATAAATATTTGTTGAATAAATTAATGTATCAAATATTGCATAATGAAGATTTTTGAAAGAAAAAAACACAAAACTCCAAATAGAATTAGGCAGTGGAAGAGGGGAGATCCTACTTCTTCTAGATATTCCTATAGAAGACAACTTAAAGCACAGAAATTAATGCGAGATACTCAGGAGAAATCGTCTTCATTTTGATGATTAAAGATCAGTCTGATCTTTGACACAAAGGGAAAACCTGGAAACTTTTCAAAAGAAAACTAAGTTAATTTGATAGATGCTTACTTACTGGGCAGAGTATCTCAATTTGCATTTATGTATTCAAATAGCCTATTGAACTTGAATATATCAGTGTGGTATAATAAAAATATATATTTGGTGGTTGTTCCGCAGTTCCTGGGACAGAGCTCCTAAAACTCTCTGGATTTCCTAAGTTAAGGTAGCATCTTTTGGTGTTCATAACAAGCCCTTTTCAACCACACTTGTGTTAATACTAACGAGGTGACTCAGAGTGGCGCCCCTAAAGAGCTTTATGATGGGGGCTGGTCACCAGAAAGACCTAACGAGTGATTAGGGAGGGAACTTTCAGCCCCATTTCCTCACCTCCAGGAAAGGAAGTGGGGCTGGAGATTGAGTCATAACTCTTGAGCAATGAGATCCAGGGAGCTATTAGATTGGTGAACACACTGATGTGCTGGGAGGGTGGTGCACCCTGAGAGCACCGACATTCCTTCTGTGTACTGCCCTTTACCCTCCAGACCTTGCCCTATGTATCTTTTCTGTTTGGCTGTCCTAAATTGTATCTTTTATAATAAACTGGTAAATGTAAGTTAAATATTTTCTTGAGTTCTGTGAGTCATTCTAGCAAATTACTGAACCTTGGAGGGGGTGATCATGGGAACCCCCGAATTTGTAGTCGCTGGGCACAAGTGCGAGTAGTAAAAGGGACCAGAATACGTCACCTCAAAACATGTCATTCTGGCATAAAGATTACTTGGAGCTAAAGGCAACTGAGAACCAGCAGATGCAGGAAAAGCTCTTTACCTCCCCCTAACTGCCTAAAAATAAAGTATAAATTTCCTCTTTTGTAAAAAAAAATTACATTTATAAAGGAAATTTCCATTTGTAAAGATATCTCCATATCAGGAAGAAACTACTCTTATCATCTGACACAACTCTTATCACTGGACTCCCATCTGCATAACAAGAGAACCCTTATTTACGATACGTTTTCTCCCCTCAGCTTACCATAACTTGCCTCCACCAACCATAGCCCAAATCCCTTTCTTTTGTTTAGTCAAAGATGATCTATAAGCCTCAAACATCCGGCCACCCTCCTTGAGTCTCACTTCTTTGTGAAACTCCCAGTGCAAAAGTAAGTAATGAAAATGCTTTTTCCCCCCCTGTTATCTATCTTATTTCAAGTTAATTCTTAGGCCAGCCACAGGACCTAAGAGGATAGAAGGAACTTTTTCCTCTGGTTGAAATAAATTTCTAAGCCCAAGATGGAGCCACTCCTGCCTTGGGTGTCACATCAGCAAACCGAAATTCTGTGCTTCTGTAAACGCTCCACTTGCCCGGAAACACAGCATATCCAGTCAGCCAATCCCCAAATACCAAGCCAGCTCTGGGCTCTATACTCATTTCCTTGTTCCTCGATCTTTCTAAATAAGGTCAGATATGCAACCCCAGCCAATCATGCCCTGTTTTGGCGTTGCCTCTGCTAGCGCTCTACAAAATTCACTCTTGCCCAAATCCCTCCAGAAGAGGGCTCAACTGCTTGTGAGGCACTGTACTCCCCCAATCCATGGATTGTTTTCCTTTGAATAAAGGACATCAAACTCGTTACTAAATTGTTTTAGTTTTGTCATTTGACATTCCTCTACAGTAGCCTAGGCATCCCATTTGTGGCGAGCATCTGAAGTGGGGACAATCTCATGGGACTAAGCCCTTAATCTGTGGGGTCTGTGCTAAATCTGGATAGTTAGTGTGAGAATTGAATTGCTGGATACCCAGTTGGTGCAGGGAACTGGTTGGTGTGTGGAAAAAAACCACTTTTGCTATCAGATGTGGTGTCAGGGAAACAAAACAACACAATCACAGAAACCCAAAGCTTAATGTTCCTCAACCTGAAGTCATTATTCCATTCTACCATAAACTTTCTCTGCTTATACTCCATAAGCCTGCAAAACAGTACCACCCAAACTCCTTAAAATAGCTTAGACCACATGTCTTAGTTTGCCTGGGACAGTTCCAGTTAACACCTGTTGCCCCAGAATAACTATCAATAGCAATAATATTTTTTCACCTTTCACTCTCTCAAAGTGTCCCAGTTTGGACAATAAAATATAAGGTTATCCTGTATATAAGGCTCTTCATGATCTGGCTTCTGCTTACATTTCCAGGCTCATCTCTTACTGTGACCATTCCTGTCCCATACTCCACTCCACTCCCACAACAAACCATTTCCAGTTTTCCGAATTTGCTACATGCCTGGCTCTCTCTGCCTAGAGACATGTTGTTTCCTTTGTCTAGAATACTTCTGCCCTAAACTCTTTTTGCCTGGTTAACTCCTGCTTTTTCTTCGGGATTCAATTCAGACATCACTCCCTCCACGTAGCTTTTTCTAGAAGCCTAAGTCCTGGTAACATGTGCCCTATTTGTGTCCTAACAACACTTTGCATGTAACGCACCTGTTTCTCTTACTAGACTGCAGGACAGGAACACTACCCGTTTTGTTCACTCTTCTATCTTCAAAACCTAGCACAAAGTTGATAAGTAAATAATGTGATCAATAATTAGAATGGCATTCCAGAAACAAAGAGCAAGTGCCAAAGGACAGAGGTGACAAAATACAGTTCTTAGTGGGGGCAGGTGGGTCACACCAAGTAATTCAGTAAAACTAGAGTTTTGAGGAGTATGGGGGGTTGTGAAGAGAGGACGGAGCAGAGTTCTAGGCAGGGGCCAGTTCACAAAATCCCCTTATACCAGGGGAAAGAATCTGAGACTTACGTTAAGGCTATGGGAGACCAGTGAAGAATTTTAGTAAGTGGAATGCCATGAACAGACTTGCAATTAACATTGTTCCACATGATATAAACGGAGAGTGGAACAAGAAGAGGCCCGGTGACTAGCTGGGGTGCAAATTCTCAAGGAAAACAGCAAAGTCCTGAAATAAAGAAATGGCAGGAGGATAAAGAAGGAAAGCATTTAAGAATATTTAGGAGATAAATCAACAGACATGGTCATGAATTGAATGAATGAAAGGTAAGAGAGTTAACTGAGTAGAAAAACGGTGATATAATTCAAACTGATAGAGTATTTAAGAAAAGAGCAGGTTGAGAGAGGCAAGTGATCAGGTGAGTTTGAGACAAGGTAAATTTTGAGATATTTAAGGTATATTTAGACAGATATGTCTAGTCAGTGGCTGGATATGAAGCTCAAAAAAACCTGGAGAAGATAAATTATTTACGGGGCAGAAAGATGATGTGCCAGTGAAGGAGACTGAGGAGCGGCCAAGAAGGCAAATCAAGAGAGCACAGTGTCATAGAAGACAGAGGGAGTTTCAAGGAGGGTGGCAGTGATGTGACAACTTAACCGCTGTGCCACCAGGCTGGCCCGTATAACAATTGTTTTTAAAAGATGAGTTTGATCCAACACAATTAATATAATAGGGGACAACTTGAGCATAACATGAACTTTTCATTTGCTTAGGTGCAAGTTCATCCAAGAGAAACCCTAGGTCAAGGCAGAAAACTGCACCCAGCTCAACTGAGCCATGTAAGAAGACACAACACACACATAAACGCCTGAAACATCTACCAAATACCTCAGTGCACTGCATATGTTGTCAGCCACACCCATCCATAGCCGGTGTTACAAACTTCCATCTGATTTCAGAGAACCAACTGTTGGGAGATCATTTTCTATGAACATTTTTGTGTTTCTGTGTGATCTGGCCTTTTTCAACAGAGCACTAGCAAATCTGGAGAAAGGATGATTAAACAGCAAACATGCCGTGGAAAATAGAGATAATGCGATGCTCTAGAAAGATTTAGAGACTTTCTTCTCCCCTGGACCGTTTTCTTACACTCCAGGGTAGTGAAGCTGCCTTCCCCTCCCCTCACCAGAGAAGATTTACTTCCTTTCCAAAGTAAAGGTCTCTCTCTCTCTCTCTCTCTCTCTCTTTCTGTGCTGAGGAGAATAGGAAGATCTGCCAGGAGCCTATAAATGTCTCCTAATCTTGGTGTTCCTTGCCTGTGGTGCAGGGTAACAGCTCAGGCCCTCACCACATAGCTTCATGGGGATTAGGGCTTGGGAACTGGTGCTAAGATGCTCTGAGAGTAATAACCAGTCTGTTCGCTGATCCAGAGGCCTTGAGTTTCCTGTTCGACTATTTACTACGTCTACATCTATATCATTAATACCCTCCTTCCACCAATTCACAATAATTCACAAGCCACAACCCTCTCACACCCACTACCACAAACAAACTAAAGGTCTTTTTCAAAGTCGAATGCCATATTTATTATAGTATTTATGTATTCCTGAATCATTTAACATGTATAAAACTATGCTACCATTTTTGCTGGGTTCCTATCACTTTAAAATGTGTCACGACAAAATTTTCAGTAATTTTTTGTGTCATGACAAAATATAATGGTGATTTTTTTGTGTTGCATAGCGTTTTTTAATGAATGCATATATTGGGTTATAATAGAACTGACCCTATGGTCTGCTAAAGCTTTTATTGGAGGCAATTAGAATAAAGATGATGACATCTGGAGGTTTAAAAGGAGAATTGTGAATTGTGTGTGTATTTATGCACTATAACTTCATCTCCAATTACTTGGGAAAAATGAGAGTTGACCACATTATTATTTTCACTTACCCACAAAACATTTACTGTCATTACATTTACTTTCATTCACTCGTATGTCATTTACTTATTTTTAAAAAGTCTGTAGAGCTGATTTTTGAGTATGCTTTTCCCTAATGGTATCAGAATATAATTACTTTCATGGCTATAAAATTTTATAAAAATCCACAAAAAATACCTCACCAGTGGCAACTAAATTGTCCTCTCCATTGCTGATATCTTCTGGAATTTCATGCTTCAGAAGAGAACAATCAGGTGATTTTTTACCTAAGGACTCTGTAGATGACCTTCCATCATTGTCAGTACACTTTTCAAAATTGAAGTCATGTTTCTTTTGTGGTACCCCACTCTCCACTATCTTTTTCCGAAGAATTTCCTCTTCATAGTTTTTTATGTTTCTGTTTGATGAGTATACAACCCTAAAAGAAAAAATATAAAATGTTAATAAAAATAATGTTTGTGATTCTTAAAAGCTAGTTTCCCAATGTGCCACTTTCATGTATAACAACTACATAATTTTAAAACCTTTTTAATCTGGACTAACTATAGAAAGGTCAATCTAAAAATAGCAGAAAGTTTGAAAAGTAGTCTATAAAATTTTTTAATGTTAAAAAGGAATATATAATGCCAAAAAATTAGATAACCTAGATGAAATGGACAATTCCCAGGAAGACACACACTATCAAAACTGACTTAAGATGAAACAGAATATGTGAGTAGACCTATAACAAGTAAAGAGATTGAATTAGTAATCAAAAACTTCCCACAAAGAAAAACCCAGGACAAGGTGGCTTCACTGATGAATTCTACCAAATGTTTAAAGAAGAATTAACACAAATCCTTCACAAACTTTTCTAAAAAATAGAATAAGGCACTGCCCAACTCCTTCTGTGAGGCCAGTATTATCCTGATACAAAAGCAGACACAGACGTCACAAGAAAAGAAAACCATAGACCAATATTCCTTATTAATATAGATGAAAATACCTCAACAAAATAATAGCAAACTGAATTCAGCAACATAGAAAAAGAATTATACACCATGACCAACTGGGGTTTATCTCAGGAATTCAAGAGTGGTTAAACATATGAAAATCAATGTTATACACCGTATGCTGTGGTCTGAATGTCTGTGCTCCGCCCCAAAATTCACATGTTGAAACCTAAAGCTCAATATGATGATATTAGGAGGTAGCGCCTTTAGGAAGTGATTAGGACATGAAGGAAGAGCTCTCATGAATGGGATTAGTGCTCTTCAAGAGGCTCCAAAGACTCCCTCACCTCCTTCCACCATGTGAGGGTATAGTTAGAAGTCAGCAGTCCACAACCCAGAACAGAGCCTTCACCAGAACTCTACCACGCTGGCAATCTCATCTTGGACTTCTGGCCTCCAGAATTGTGAGAAACAAATTTCTGCTGTTCAAAAGCCACCCAGTCTGTGGTATTTCGTTACAGCAGCCTGAATGTACTAAGACACCATATCAATAGGACAAGAACGACAGGATTATCTTAAGAGACACAGAAAAAGCATTTAACAAAATCTAACACCCTGTCATGATAAAACACTAAACAAAGTAGGAATAGACAGGAACATGCTCAACCTGATAAAGGACATCTAAAAAAAACCATAGCTAACATCATACTTAATGGTCAAAGACTGAAAGCTTTCCTCCTAAGATCACAAGGATGTCTGCTCTCACCACTTCTATTCAACATTTAACTGGAGGTTCTAGCCAGGGAAATTAGGCAAGAAAAAGAAGTAAAAGGCATCTGGATTGGAAAGGAATAAATAAAGCTATCTCTATTTACAGATGACAAACTTGTATATAGAAAATCCTTGGAAATCACCATAAAGACTACTTGTTAAATGAGTTCTGCAAGGTTGCAGGATACAAGATCAATATGCAAAATCAATTGTATTTCTATACACTAGCAATGAGCAATCCAAAATGAAATTAGAAAATAATTCCATTCACAATAGCATCAAAAAAATAAAACACATAGGACTATATTTAACAGACAAGTACAAGACTTGTACACTGAAAGCTACAAAACAATGCTAAAAGCAATTAAATAAATGGAAACATATTCTATATTCATGGATTGGAAGATTTAATATTGTTAAGATGGCAATACTCTCTGAACTGATCTACAGATTCAGTGCAATACCTATCAAAACTCCAGCTGCCTTTGCTGCAGAAAGTGACAAGCCAATGCTCAAATTCAAATAGAAATGCAAGGGACCCCGTATAGTCAAAACAATATTGACAAAGAACAAAACTGGAGGATCCCTGAATTCTAAGGTTCCTACAAAGGTACAATCACCAACACCATGGTACTGGCATAAGGACAGACACTTAGACGAGCGGAACAGAACTGAGTGTCTAGAAGATACATTTATGAGCAACTGATTTTCAAAAGGGTATTGTGATATTGTGATTTACAATATGAAATGATTATTTGGTCTTTGTCCACTGTTTCTGGCACATAGCTCCTAAAACCCTAGTAATTTCTTACATAACAGCCATAGGAACATTTTTTTATAATACTTAGTTTTGTTCCCAGTTCCTGAAATAGCTCTAGAAGCATAAAGGTAAAATAGATGTCTTTTGTTATTCATAACAAGCCCCTTTCAACTACACCAGAGTTTACATTAATGAAGTGACTTTTGGAAAGCACCTAAGGATGGGGGGTGGTTGCCAGGGGAACCAACAATGTGACTAGAGAGTTGGCACTTTCAGTACCCCACATGACCTCTGGCGAGGGTAGAGGTTGGGTTAAACACCAATGGCCAATGATTTAATCAATCATGCCCACATAATGAAGCCTCTATAAAAACCCTAAGGAGGTTTTTAGGGTTTTTGGAGAGCCTCCAGGTTGGAGAATACATGAAGGTGCTGGGAGAGTGGTAGGCCCAGAGAGGGCAAGGAAGTTTAACACCCATTCCCACATACCTTGCCCTATGCATCTCTTCTACCTGGCTGTTTCTGAGTTATATCCGTTTATCACAAACCAGTAATATAAGTAAGTAAAGCGTTTTCTTGAGTTGTGTGAGCTGCTCTAGCAAGTTAACCAAACCTGAGGAGGGGTCGTAGGAACATCCAATTTATAGCCACTTGGTCAGAAGCACAGGTAACAACCTGGACTTATGATTGGCATCTAAAGTGGCGGGGGGAGGGCAGTCTTGGGACTGAGCCCTTAACCTTGGGATCTGACGCTTTCTCCAGGTAGACAGTGTCAGAATTGAGTTACACCTGTAGGATGTAGCTGGTGTCTGGAAAATCTCAGAATTGCTTGGTGTAGGGAAAAATCCCCACACATTTCACAACCAGAAGTGTCAGAAGTAAAATATTCTACGAGTAGAGTATTAAGTCTAGAGGAGACATACAGGAGTGTCTTTTTCCTTTATAGGTGTCCAGACAATCCAACAGGAAAAGAACAGTCTCTTCAAAAAATGGTGCCAGGACAACTGGATATCCAAATGTGAAAGAATGATGTTGGACCCCAGCCTCACACTACACAGAAAAATTAACTCAGGATAGGTCAAAGATCTACACATAAGAACTAAAAGTATAAAAATTTTATAGGCATACACAGGTATATATCTTCCTGACCTTGGATTAGGCAATGGTTTCCTAGATATGACACCAAAAACACAAGTAACAAAAGACAAGGTAGATAAAATGGAAACCACAGGAATTTACAACTTTTGTGCTTTCAAGGACACCATCAAGAAAGTTAAAATACAACCCACAGAATGGGAGAAAACTTTTGCGAATCATATATCTGATAAGAGACTCGTATCTAGGATATATAAAGAACTTCAACTCAATAATATAATGACAAACAACCCAATTAAAAAACGGGCAAAGAATGTAAACAGACAGTTCTCCAAAGAAGACAATCAGCCAATATGCACACAAAAAGATGTTCAACAGGGGGCCGAGGCCAAGTGGTTAAGTTCATGCGCTCTGCTTCGGTGGCCCAGGGTTTTGCCGGTTCAGATCCTGGGTGCAGACATGGCACCCCTCATCAGGCCACACTGAGGCGGCATCCCACATGCCACAACTAGAAGGACCCACAACTAAAAGTATACAACTATGTACTGGGGGGATTTGGGGAGAAAAAGCAGAAAAAAAAAAGGAAGATTGGCAACAGTTGTTAGCCGAGGTGCCAATCTTTAAAAAAAAAAATGTTCAACATCATTAGCCATCAGATGAATACAAATCAAAACCATGAGATACTACTTCACACCCACTTGGGTGGCTCTAACAAAAAACACAAATAATAACAAGCATTGCTGAGAATGTGGAAAAATTGGAACCCTCATACATGCTAGTAGGAATGTAAAATGGTGTTGCCTCTTTGGAAAAGAGTCTGGCAGTTCCTCAAAGTTTACCATATGATCCAGCAATTCCACTCCTAGGTATATAACACAACAGAATGGAAAACACATGTTGACACAAAAACTTGTACAGGAATGTGCATAGTAGAACTATTCATAACAATCAAAAAAGTCAAAACAACCCCAATGTCTATCAACTGATGAATGGATAAACAAAATATGGTATATTCATATGCACAGAAAAGAGTTAACATAGCAGCCCTGACTGCTATCCTTTGAAAGACTTGTTTACAAGGTTGGCTCTTGGCTGGTATCTGGGAATATGATTTCAGGAGTGTTCCTAGCACTTTCTAAATGACAAGGTGGCTCATTATGCCTAAACTGTTTACACAAACAATATGGTTTATGCAGAACACCTGCTTTCCTTCTAAGAGTCTGGAATATGGGTACACGTTAGGCAGAGGGTGCCTATGTAGCCAATCCCCAATAAAAACCCTGGGTATTGAGGGGCCGACCCCGTGGCCGAGTGGTTAAGTTTGAGCAGCCCAGGGTTTCTCTCGTTCAGATCCTGGGCACAGACATGGCACCACTCATCAGGCCACGTTGAGGCGGCGTCCCACGTACTACAACTAGAAGGACCCATAACTAAAATATACAACTATATACTGGGGGAATTTGGGGAGAAAAAGCAGAAAGAAAAAAAAAAAACCCTTGGGTATTGAGCCTCTAATGAGCTTCTCTGGTTGGCAATATTTCAGAAATGTTGTCACAACTCATTGCTAGGGGAATTAAGTGTGTCCTGTGTGACCCCACTGGGAAAGAACCTTGGAAACTTGTGCCTGGTCTCCTGTGGACTTCACCCCATGTGCGTTTCCTCTTTGCTTCCTTTGTAATAAATCATAGCCTGGAGTATGACTATGAGTTCTGTGAGTTCTCCTAGCAAATAGCAAACCTGATGATTGTCTTGGTGACCTTTCATCTGTCATAGAATGAAATATTCAGCCATAAAAAGGCACGAAATACTGATGACTGCCACAACACAGATGAACCGTGAAAACACCATTCTAAGTTAAAAAAGCCAGACATAAAAGCCCATGTACTATATGATTCCATTTATGTGAGATGTCCAGAATAGGCAAAACCATTAAGACAGAAAGTAGATTATTGATTGGCAGGAACTAGGGGGAAGAGGAGGGAGGAAGTGACTGCTGATGGGTATGGGGTTTCTTTTCAGGATGCTGAAAATATTCTGGAATTAGACAGTGGTGATAGTTGTACAACATTGTGAATATACTAAAACCACTGAATTACACACTTTCAAAGGGTGAATTTTATTGTATGTGAATCATATCTCAATTAAAAAGAGTGTACAATTGGAGACAGTGTGATAGATAACTCTTGAGGAGCTTTGATATGAAAGGGAGCAGAGCATGAGTATTAGCTGGTAGAGTATTAGCTAGAGGGGAAGTGGGGTCAGGAGAGGGTTTTGTTGTTTTTCAGGTGGCGGGAAAATACCATGTTTATATGCTAATAATAAGATCCAAGAGAAGAGAAACTTTTTTGGAAAAGTGAACACTGTTGGAGCAATGTCTCTGAATAGGTGAAAAGAAAAAGGATGAGATCTGGTGGACAAGTGGAGGGACTGATTTTAGAAGCACTGACGGTTCATCAATAGTACAAGGAAAGAAGACAAAGCATACGGTGCAGACGCAACTTAATGAGTAGATGTGGGGGAGTTTATGAAAGTTCTCTTCTTATTGCCTTGACTTTCTCAGTGAAATAGAAAGAAAGCTCATCAAGTGAAAATGAAGATGGGCAAAGAGCAGTTGAAGGTTCAAGAAAAAAAAGGTGTGAAATAATCTTCAAGGAGAGTGGGAGACCAAATGGGACGAGGAAAATATAGTATGACTGCATGTAGTACGACTGCCAGAGAGCACTAAACTAAACAGCCTACTTGAGGTTCATGGTCATGATTTAAAGTGAGACTGATTAGCACGCACTTTTCTCCAGCCATATTCAAGCGTACGGATGCAGGAGTGGAGTAGCCAGAAAGTTGGATTTAAGGTTTGGGGTTTTTGACATGCAATTAAGATAAATTCAGAGGGAACAAGGGAACAAGGGAACAGAGGCTGTATGTAAAGTGAGTGACACAATGATAGAAAGGAATTTACACTGAGCAAGATGGAAATGAGGACATAGGGGATATGAGACAACAAAAATGTGGTAAGATTAATTGTAGGTGCTGGTAGAATTGAATTATTAGAGTTGGAGTTTTAAGGAAGTAAGCCAGACAGATAGGAGGCAGAAGTTAAGAGAGTGAGATTCTTGGAATCAAGATTACGTAGGGTTACAGTTATTGCTAATGACACGATTTAGAATTTGACATGGTAGTGAGTGGTTGAGGTGAGGTGGAGAAAAAGATTACTGGAAGACAGGAATTAAAGGAGCTAAGAGCCCAGGGTATTGGACATCATCTATGCGGCAATTGTAATCGACAAGAATTATGTTACTCAATAAAACTGACAATAGTTAGTTTCTTCAAGGAATGAGGAACTGACCTGGGGGTCCACAGATGAGTGGCCAATGGTACAGACTGGTAAGATGAGATTCAAAGACAGGGGATTTAGAAAGAAGGGAGGGAGAAAGGTCTAGAGGCAGCAGTGAAGTTCACAAGTGTTTTAAAATATACCTGGGAATTTGGTTTTATTCCGGTATGGTCAGGTCTAATGATCAGGAGATGATTGCCATGGAAATGATAGTTTGTAACTCACAGTTCCCAAGAGGAGGGGGACATAGGCCAGCTAGGCAGGGCTACACAGGGAAGCAATAGGGTCAGTCTGGAGGCAGGAGGGAGGGAAAAACATGGGCAAAAGCCTTTCTTGTGGCTTTTGTGGGAAGGAATGGGTGAGGCAAGGTAAACAGCTGAGCTACCTTAGGATTGGATAGTTTAAACAATTTGGTGGGTTCTGGGCTATAAGGGTGGTCTTTAGTTGTCTGGGACCTGGCCCTGGGATGATTAGGACAAAGGAACATTGCCTTCTGGAGCGTAAGAACCAGACAGAGGAGGTGGGTGTCCAAATGGATTCAGAACTAATTGCTTTGCATATCAAAGGCATGTTTACAGGAATTAGCTAACCCCGGAAGGAGCAGTCTCTCTGCAGTCAGTGAGGCCCCAGATGCCAGAGCATCAACAACACAGAAAATAAGAAAATATAGTTAATACAGTGAAATATAGATAGTACAGCAAGACACTCATCCCAACCACTTCCAGCCCTGCTAATATAAGGGAAGTGGCAGAAAAATAACTACCACCTGAGAAAGCTGCAGGGGAAATGGAACCCTTTGTTCTGTGCTGTTTTATGTGTTTACCTAATTGACACTTTATTCTAGCATCTCCCAGTTAGTGATGTTAAACCAAAAATCCAAAAGTCTTCCCTCTTTTCTTTCCTTCACACACACATGCACACACAGTCTCTGACAACCATAACAGGGTAAGTCTTCTAGGTAAATCAAAGATTTTTATGATCCGACTTAGGATCATGTCATACAGCAAGAACTACTTTCCATTGCCAATCATTTGAGTTATATGTGAAGTCACTGTATATAAAACAATTTTTCAAAGACTGTATTTCCTACTCTAACTCAAGTACACACCAAAGGATTCTACAATAAGTAGCAAATAACAGAGTATTTTAAAATCTTTATTAGTTATTTAAAGAGAAAGGATGTGCACTGAAGACACAAGCACTGAATTTCATACAGTAAGAATTCAAAAACCTATTTTATCAGAAGTTTTACTAAAAAAATTTGTCTCAATGTTTTACATTATAATCCTCTGTTTATGCTTTATATTAACATAGACAAATTTCAATGCAATCTTCTAAAAAAAAGGAGTACATCACAAGCACTTTCTATGCGCACGATACTACATGAGATACCACTGGGGACGTTCACATCAATCAGATGATCTAATCTCAAGGAGCTTATGTAACCACAGACATACATGACTAACCCAATATAAAACAGAATGTGATTGAGTGCTTAAAATAGAGGACCATGAAGTGCTATGAAGCACAAAGCCATTTACTCCAACTTCCTTGTTCTAAATATGAGAAAACCGAGGCTCAACAAAACCATAAAACAAGATAATGCATAGCCAGAAGGCAGATCTGTCTTGTGTCCAAATCCAGTGCTTCCTCCACTCTAACATACTGTCTCTCACTCAACCTCTTTCTCTATCGCTTTTAATGATAAATAAAGGATAACATTAATGTAATTTCTCCCTTTCTCTAATATACAAAAACTTGACCTATCCCAAGCATCTTCTTCTAAACATACACTCAACAGCTGAGGAAATGTATAATTTCATAGAGCCTACTACTGTTAACACTTATTAAAATGTATTCAGTGCTTACTACATGCCACACCACTGTGCCAAGTGCTTTCTAAGCATCTCATTTAACCCTCACAGTAACACTATGAGGTAGGTATTGTTATTTTGTCCATTTTTCAGATGAGGAAACTAATGGTAAGTGATTAGTCCAAATTCATACAGTTAGAAGTGATAGACCTGGCTTGACTACAGAGCCTGCTCTTACAACACTAGAAAAAAAGAGTACACATTTTAAAACTGATAGCTGGGACTCACTGATGAGCCTATGATCTATACTGGAAAATGATAATAATTTTCTAAATAGCACTTAAAGCATCTGTTTAAATTATAGTATGTCATACTGTTCTCCCACACAGCAGAAGCCAAGGTTAGGCAATTTCCATGTATGGTTTAGGAGCTTTATATAAGAAACTCTGAAATAATAAAGAAAAACAGATCACTCAAGCAACTGTCAGAGCATAAAATGAGGAAAAATAAGCCAAATCGCAAAAATATACTTAAAATTCAATTACCCAAAAAGAATTTTCTACACTACAGTCAACATGATTTTGATTATAGGCATAGTATGTTAGCAAATAACTAAAGGACTAGCATATACAAAACATCTAGGATCCAGGACATAAAACCACAAAAGTCCAACTCTGATTTCTCATAAAAGCCAAATTGATAATTGGCCCTGGCATTAAGGACAAACATAAAGACCAATGGAATAGAATTGAGAGACCAGAAATAAACCCTAATGTTGATGTGTGTATTAGTTAGCTGAGGCTGCCACAACAAAATATCACAAACTGGAGGCTTAAACAATGGAAATTTATTTCTCACAGTTCTGGAGGCTGGAAGTCCAAGATCAGGGTGCCAGCATGGTTGGGTTCTGGTGAGAACTCTATTCATGACTTGCAGTTGGTCACCTTCTCTCTGTGTCCTCACATGGTGGAAAGAGAGAGAGAAAAGCTCTCTGGTATCTCTTCTTATAAGGGCACTATTCCCATCATGAGGGTCCTACCCTCATGACCTCATCTAAACTTAATTACCTCCCAAAAGCACAATCTCCAAATGCTATTACATTGGGGGTTAGAGCTTCAACATATGAATGGGGGGCCAATTCAGTCCACAGCAATGGGCAACTGATTTTCAACAAGGGTGTATAGGCAATCAGATGGGGAAAGTGTAGTCTCTTCAAAAATGGTGCTGGGACAACCAGATATCCACGCACAAAAGAATGAAGTTGGACCCCTTCCTTATACTACATACAAAAATTAACTCAAAATGGATCACTGACCTAAATGTAAAAGCTAAAAGCATAAAACTACTAAATTCTTAGAAGAAAATATGAGAACAAATCTTTATGACTCTGGATTAGACAATGGTTTCTCATCTATAATAGCAAAAGCACAAGTGACAAAAGAAAAATTAGATAAACTAGGCTACATTAAAATCTAAAACTTTTGTGTTGCAAATGATACCATCAAGAAAGTGAAAAGATAACCTATAGAATGGAAGAAAATGTTGGCAAATCATGTCTGATAAGAGTCTAATATCCAGAACACATAAAGAACTCTTATAACTCAATAATATAAAGATAAAATAACTCAACTGAAAAAAATGGACAAAGGATGTGAACAGACAGTTCCACAAAGAAGATATACACGTGGTAAATAAGCACATGAAAACATGCCAATATCATTAACCAACAGAGAAATACAAATGAAAACCACAACGATATACCACTTCACAGTCACTAGGATGGCTGTAGTAAAAAAGACAGAAGATAATAACAAGTGTTACAGGGATGTGGAGAAACTGAAACTCTTATACACTGCTGGCAGGAATGTAAAATGATATAGCCCCTTTGGAAAAAGAGTCTGGTACTTCCTGAAAAAGTTAAACCTAGAGTTACCATATGACCCAGCAATTGCACTCTTAGGTATATACCCAAGAGAAATGAAAATACAGGTTCACACAAAAATATGCATATGAATGTTCATAGCAGCATTAGAGATAATAGCTCAAAAGCAGAAACAACATAAATGTCCATCAACTGATGAATGGATGAACGAAATGTGGGATAGCCATACAATGGAATATTATTTGGCAATAAAAAGAAACGAAGTACTGATACATACAACAACACGCATAAACCTTGAAAACATTATGCTTAGTTACACAAGCCAGTCACAAAAGACCATGAATTGTATGAATCCATTTACATGAGAAGTCCAGGAGAGGCAAATCCATAGACACAGAAAGTGGATTAGTGTTGCCTAGGGCAGGGGCGTGAAGGAATAGAAAGTGATAGGTAACAGGCATGGGATTTCTTTTTGGGGTGTTGAAAATGCTCTAAAATTAAATTGTGGTCATGGCTGCACAACTCTGTATAAAAACTAAAACCACTGAATTGTACACTTTAAATGAGTGGATTATATCTGTGATATGTGAATTAAATCATATCTCAATAAAGATGTTTTTAAAAACTAGGAATTGGCAAATGTATAGTACTATACAATGACATAATTGCCAGTACTGGCTTCAAAATTTAGTTCCCCACTTACCTGTCATCATGAAGCACTGAAGTCAAGAATCACTAACCAGTACGTGCTTAGTCCTTTACACAGGACCTTGCCCCTAATGGGGCACAATAAACATGTGTTGAACAAGCATATGTGAGGCGTGGTGTGACAGAAAACCACTAAAACATCATTACGACAATACTAACTTACATATATTGGAGAAAGGGAAGAAATTATGGGAGGGCAGAATTTAAATTACTGAAATGAAACACAAATAAACACTTCAAGATTACAAAAAACTTAGTTAACAATTTTTACGGTGCTTACTGTGTGCCAGGTATTTTACATCTGAGGAAAGGCTAGGCACAGAGGGGTTAAGTTTGAGGTGCACAGCCACCATATGGCAGAGCAGGAAATGTGAACCCAGGCAATCTATCCCTAGAGACCACATTCTTAAACACTAAAATGTTTAAGACCTCTCTAAAGTCATTTTTTTTTAAAGATTGGCACCTAGGCTAACAACTGTTGCCAATCTTTTTTTTTTTTTTTTTCTGCTTTATCTCCCCAACCCCACCCCTGTACACAGTTGTATATCTTAGTTGCAGGTCCTTCTAGCTGTGGGATGCGGGATGCCACCTCAACGTGGCCTGACGAGTGGTGCCATGTCCGCGCCCAGGATCCGAACCCTGGGCCGCCGCAGGGGAGTGCGCGAACTTAACCACTCGGCCACGGAGCCGGCCCCTAAAGTCATTTAAATAGGTTTTTACAAAAGAGATATAATTTTGAGGAACTCCATTAGAAAGTACTTCCCACCTGGATACATTTAGCAAAAACAAGTGCCAAATAATTACACATATGGGCAGATAACAGTAAAGCTATTACTATTAACTATTAACACTATTAAAATACTGTTCTATTCAATTAGAATAGGGATTAATTTAAACTAGCTTCTCTCATTATTTAGCTGATGACAATTCTCTAAGTTCACCAAACACGAGTCCCTAAAATTACTAAGAAGTTCACTGAATGTTCTACTTTTAAAATTTTTGACACAAGCCATGAGAATAAAAAGTTGTGATCTCATATTTTTATAAACATACATAATTTATTCAAAGCTTTACATACCAATCATATAGAAGTCAGTATATAGCAGTGGTTCTCAACAGGGGGCAGGTTTACCCCCCAGAGGACATTCGACAATGTCTACAGACATCATCTGGTTGTCACAAGTTAGAAGGGGGGTGGGGGCCCTCAAAAAGAATGGGGAGGGAAAGTGCT
The DNA here is from genome assembly GCF_021613505.1 of Equus quagga. Taxonomy (NCBI): domain Eukaryota; kingdom Metazoa; phylum Chordata; class Mammalia; order Perissodactyla; family Equidae; genus Equus; species Equus quagga. The sequence goes on along the minus strand of NC_060284.1, from coordinate 26,868,132 downwards.
ACTGGCACTAGTGGCTGGAGGCCAGGAACACTGCTAAACATCTGAAAACATACAGCACAGCCCCCACAACAAAGAATTATCCAACCCAAAATGTCAACAGTGCCACTGCTGAGAAACCCTGACACACAGTAATTCATTCAAATTATTGGACAGCACACCATTTCTCCTCTCTCAGGATCAATCTCAAGACAGTACTTAGCCTCTCCCAATACTAAGCCTCTAATACTCTCATGCTAATACTTAGCCTCTACTAACACTAATTACTAAGATAATTTCGAATTTGAATGAATGGATTTTTCATTGAAGGCTATAAAACAGAGATGAAAATACACGAAATAAAAACATACACACATATATGTCTAAAAAATAAACAATTACATATCAGACTTAAATATAAAAGGAAAAAGATAAAGAAAGTACTTACTGTAAAAATGTTCTAAATTCTGAAGCTTCGAAGTTCTCCAGAGCGATAGGCTCATGATTTGTTAAATTATTCGAGGTCTGTCCAATAGTATGAAAATAGAAGTCAGGAACCCTTGCTAAAAGGACCACTTTGTGTGCTTTGAACAAAGTACAACCTACAGAGAAAGTAACATCCGTATGGATTTCTTCCCTTAGAAGCCTGTAAGAAATAAAAAGGAACCATGGTTTAATTAGTGATGCTCAGAAATACACAATATACCCATTTTTGTAAAACAAGTTTTAAAAATAACACAAACTAAAAAATACAGAGGTAACAAAATGAAAATAAGTTAATATGAAAACGAGTTTGTTCTCAGTTCATTCCAAAGAACACCATTTAATACTGGCTTAGAATCTAATTTTCTAAAATTTATAGTGGAAACAAAGGTAGTAACACTAAAAAGAGTAAGACTATTTTTTCAAAAAAATCTTTTCTTTTTAATTCCTTCTAATAATAAAATTTATCTTCTGCTACTTACGTTGATTTTCCTTCAAAAGGTACCTACTTTAGATTTATTTTGGAAAAAGAATACAAAGTAATATGGTTGCTGACTACTGAAAAGAATCAATTTTTTAAAATCTTACTAAAATTGACACAAAAAAAAATAAACAGTCAACAACACCAGCAAACCCGATAACAATAGACAATCCAGATTTGAAAATGGTACACTTTGTTCTGACTATTGTTAAATACCAAGTGTGAAATGCAGGCTTGGCTGTCAAGAATGTGACATGTAAGCCCTTTTCCATTTTTTCCCCCCACAAATAGAACTAAACATGCTCTAATCTATTATTAAAATGATGGATTCATGGTAAACCCATTCAAATCTCTTTACTAATGTACAGACATAGTTATGGTAAAGCCTACTGACTACATGCACAGTGATAGAAAAACAGAAATCAGTATAATAGAAACTGTCATAATCTTTTTGTCTCTGTGGTAACTACATATTTTTAGTCTCTAAATACGAAGTAATACTTCACATCACTATAACATTATCATCAGCAAGGTATGTACTCTCAGAGGACTTCTGTATTACAGGATATAATTGGCATTCACACCAGTGCACTACAGGAGGTACAAGTAATGGATAAAGAGACCTATTACAGTGAAAGCTCAGCAGGTTGCCACTGACACTCACACTCCCCTAAGACCAAGTTAACGGCTCCTTCTTCTGATTCCATCACCCTCGGTACATACCTCTATTACAGTACTTTTGTCATTGCATTATTATTTTTATGTGTTTTTCTCCCTACTAGACAATGAACTCCCCAAAGGCAAAACCTGTGTATCCAGTAAAAAGCAAGAGCTCAATAACTGCTTGCTGAATTTTGTTGCATTCTACCCTAAACAAAACAAATGCTTCAGAGCACAAAGCTTTCAGAACCTTGGGAATAATGAGCCACCAGATGCATTTTAGTCAATATTTTCATCAATAAATTATTTTCATAAGTGATTTTTAAAGTTATGCAAAAATGTACTGATCCCTCAAACATTTATAAAAACTCAAATTGTGCAGGTATTCAGTTTGTTCCTCCCTCCCACACACCTTCTCTGCATCCCGCACTCCTCCCCAAATGAATAAAGAAGCATTGCACTGGTAGCCGTATAACCGGCACCAGGGAATCTGCCTTGTTCGTAATAGATGCTCATGAGTATTTGTTAAATGACAAAAAGTTAATGTGTTTAAAAAATTGTTAATGTGAAAATATAGTGCTTTTTATTTCATAAAACCACTTGTATCAGTTACAAGTATATCTTGTATCTGTTATAAGTAACAGAATATCTGACTCAGAGCAGCTTAAACATGAAGGGGGGTTTACTGGCTCATCTAATGGTCAAGTTTAGAGAAAGGACAGGTTGAGCAAAGGCTCCACAATGTCAAGGCCCGGCTTCTTTTTCATTTCTCTGCCAGCTACTGTATTGATCTATCTAAGGCCGATTAAACCCAGTTATCACTAAAAATTTATTGAGCACATACTATGCACTAAGTACTGGGGACACAAAGGTGACTAAAACACATCTGCCCTCGAGGACTTTATAGAACAGTAGGGAGGCCAGGCCTGAAAACTAAAGAATGATACATATTCAACAGCACAAATAAGGAAATATTTTTCAGAGACAGACATAAGAGAAATGTCCTTAGAGAGGACATTTTGAAAACAAAACGAGATTTTAAAAATTGAGTAAGAGTTGGTCAGGAAAGCAAGGCAAGGAAGGAGGGAGCTCCTCGCTCCTTCCACAGGCACGCGTGAGTGCGGAGCTACAAAGTGGTCCATGGAGGGCATCGAGGGGTGAGAAGCGGCAGATGAAGCTGCAGCGATACAGATGAGGAAGAGGCAAAGAGCTGAACTCTATCTTACAGTTGAAGGGGAATCACCAAATGCCTTGAAACATGAGCAAATTTATTTCTCAAAACGTCCCCTGTCGGTTGTGTAGAAGAGGAATTAGGTGAAAATGAGAATGAAGACGAGAAAAACTCCTGCACAGCACAGATGAATGACATAAAGGGCTTGAGCAGGAGAGGATGGATGGTGACAGATGTCAACCTACAAAAACAGAAACCAGTCTAAGAGGCAAAACGTTTATATGGGATCAGAGAATTGCAATTCGGGGAGCACAGACTCAGGCAGAAACCCAAATAACGTCCCAATTACAGGAGAGGGGCTCAGGGATTTTATAGGAAAAAGAGAGGATGAGGTAAGTTGCACTAAAGAAGAGTTCATTGGTGCTAGAGGAAGTAAGGCTAGGTTTGGACTTCACAGACTGGCTTGAGATTCGGTCATCAGGCAAAAGGCTAAACTTGTATTTCATTGATTGGTTAGTGACTCGGTCATCAGCAAAGTCCAATTTCATCAGTCCTTACAAACAGGATATTCTTGTCCTTACTGACTTCTTGGAATGTTGGCAGTTTGGTACAGTTTGGACAATAAAGAAAACGACATTCAAGGCAATGCCTCTGCAATGGCTGCTCTGGCTCTATTTTAATATGGCTCCACTCACGTTGTCTTTCACACAGAGAATAGGGGATGGAATTAAAATATATTCAGGTAATAAAATTGGCAGGAGCTGGTGGCTGGATGTAGAAAGGGAAGGGAACGGCCGAGGGTCTCTCTCACATTTGGCTTGGACAACTGGGTGCTGGTGATGCCACCAACCTTTAATCTGTATCTGCTCTTCCAACTTCCCTCCTAAACTCCAGACATATTTCCACTTTTCTCCTGGATACAGCTTCCTGAACATTCACCATACTCCTCCCTTTCAAGTGTGCTATGATTTGGCACCACCTTCTATGCTTCCCTTTCTCTGTTCCTCCACATGTAACAACTGTTGCCAATATTTTCTTCTTCTTCTTCTCCCCAAAGCCCCCTGGTACATAGTTGCATATTCTAGTTGTAGGTCTCTCTAGCTGTGCTATGTGGGACGCCACCTCAGCGTGGCCTGATGAGTGGTGCCATGTCCGCGCCCAGGATCCAAACTGATGAAACCTTGGGCTGCCCAAGAAGAGCACGAGAACTTAACCACTCGGCCACAGGGCCCGCCTCTCTAGTCTTCTTTTATCCATTCACCCTCTCCTACTGTCACTTTGATTGCCTGCCATACCCACAATCCCTTCCCAAACAAAGCTACCAAATTCATTTATTATTTATATACGGCCCTGCTTTGTACCACATGACCCTGACGCTCTTAACCACATCTGAATGGACAATGGATTGAGCCAAGGTTAGCCATTAGTCAATGTGGTAGTTAAATAAGGGAACTCTAAGGGCCAGTCCCATGGTGGAGTGGTTAAGTTCATGTGCTCCACTTCGGTAGCCCAGAGTTTTGCTGGTTTGGATCCTGGATCCGGACCTGGCACCGCTCATCAGGCCATGCTGAGGCAGCGTCCCACACAGCACAACCAGAAGGACCTACAACTAGAATATACAGCTATGTACTGGGGGCTTTGGGAAGAAGAAGGGGGGAAAAAAAGAAGATTGGCAACAGATGTTAGCTCAGGTGCCAATCTTAAAAAAATAAAAATAAAAAAACAAGTGAACTATAGCAGAGATGTTCTAAAATAAACAGGGACCAACCGACAACACTCTAAGAGAGTTTCGAAGTAAATCCAAGGTAGAGTAAGAAAAAGAAATGGGTAAGGAGAGAAGCAGAGATGAAAGACCAAAGTTGCTGGAAGATCATTTGTGTAACTACTGTAGACAGGACAGACTGACTGGGTTCACACTCCGGTCATGTGACCTTGGGCAAGTCACGTTAACATCTCTGGAGCCAGATCGGCAAGGTTCTTACTCTGATTCCACCATTTCTCCTCTAATGTTCAGTTTCCTTATCTGTTAAATGGGAATAATAACAAGACTTACCTCACAGGGGAGTAAATAAAACATGTCAGCCCAGTGTCTAGCTAATAGTAGGATGGCAATAAGTATTAGCCACTTTTATTACAATTGTCCTGAATAATGGTCCCATTTCTCAATGAAGTCTTACTGTCCAGTTGCTGTCATGTCCCAAGCAACTTTCCAATTCTACATCAGATCTGGCTTTTTGACTGCTGAAACTATTTCCTGTTTTTCCTCTTGTCTCCACATATATCCTATTACCTCAGGCAATCCAGAGGTGTCTCTGTTACTTGCTTTTGGGAAGAATCTAATACAACCTGATTTCCCAATAAATCAAGCTCTTTCAAATCTCTGTGGCTTTGTAAATGCCGTTTCTTGTTTAGATACCCTCTGACTTCTCCCTTCCCAATCTCTACCTAATCAATCCCCAAGAGATCACTCAAATGTCACCCTATAAAGCCTTCCCCAATTCAGCGTGATCCCCATCATTTTTGTTTGGCTATTCTCTTTCTCACTAGAGTGGAAGCACAAACACCAAAACCATGTCTTATTAATCTTTGATTCTTTAGGACCTAGTTCAGAGCGAGGTACATGGTGGGTGCTAGATATTTCATTAATATCTGCAGAATAAATCAATGATATTGCTGTGCTCAGAGGATTAATTTAGCCTAGCATTTAAGATGGCTAGATGAGCATATGAAGTTTTTTTGCTGTTAAAATAAAACCCCTGCTACACCTATTTTTCTTTGCTTGTGATAGGAACTTGGGAGTTCTGGGTCCTATCCTTAATTGCTGCGAGGATAAGGATAAACTGTTCACTTGCTATACGTTTAATCTCATTTTCTCTACATAAATTAGATTTATCTTCCTTAAATTCATGACACTTTTAAGGCTTACAGTACAGCCAGAAGAATAAAGCCACTGAAGAGAAGGGGCACTTTATCCTTAGAGGTTCACCCTAGAAACAGAACAACCTCAGTTTTATTTTTTCCATCTTTTACATCAATCCCCACAAGTGGAGACAAAGCAGCATCTCTGGTAGATAGGCCCAAATTAAAAGGAAAGTTTTTACTTTACAAAACTCAGTTTATAGCTGCTGGAGCCCTAAGTGTGGGCAAGAGAAAGCACTTTTTAAATGTAGAATGCTGCACAATTGTTAGTTATTAGTAGTAATTATATTTACTCTACTTCACTGTTCTCAGTGGGACCCAGGCCAGCAGCATCAGCATCACCTGGGACCTTGTTAGAAATGCAAAAATCTTGTCCCCCATCCCAGACCCGGTGAATCAGAACTATGGTCTGGGACCCAGCAAATCGAAGTTTTAACAAGCCCTTCAGGTGATTTAGATGCATACTAAAGTTCAAGAACCAATGTTTTGGTGAAAATAGAAATTCTCTACAGAATATTTCTAAGCTTCATTTTCTTTATAAACTGAAATGCCTTTCACTGGATTCACCATAGCCTGAGTTAAGCTTCACAACAACCCTCCACTTGCTTGAGTCTCAAGGGAGCTGGGAGTTGCTGGGAGCTGTAGAGTGTTCTAGGTGGAGAGGGAAAGCCAGGTTGCAATCAGGAAGTATTTCTACGTATGCATTTTTAGTACATTGTTTCAAGAGAGCTCAGAAGAGCCATCCAAGACTCCAGTAATTTTTCCTCATCCTAAATATTCATTTTTTCTACCTAATTTTATTTTTCTTAAAACTGTTTAAGCTTATAAAAAATTGTGTACGTTTTAGGACCATGAAACCTGGATCCACCCCGACCTTACCGATATGTCTTCCAAAAACCAAGCCTGCCCGTTTTAAGAGTATTTTGGGACAAACTAATGCCGCACGTAACTATAATTGATCTTGGTTTTCTTTTTGAATCTCGTCCGTGGGCTCCGAGATGCTCGGGATTGGTTGTTTGGGGCGAGCGAGCCCACTTTGCGGCGAGGAGACTGGAGAAGAGCCCGCCGTAGCCTACGGTGGGGAGGGATGCGGCGGAGGTCCCCGCCTCCTCCTACCTGAGCAGATCCTGGCTGAGCTGCTCCGACACCATCGCCTGCAGACGGCGCCGCTCACAGGGCCCCTTCCTTTGCAACCCCTTACTGCAAACTCCGGGGGACGCCAGAAGTCCCATGGGGGCCGCACTACCCTCCCCACAGCGGGCCATGTCTCACGAAGCGACGGCGGCGCCCTGCAGGCCCAGGACACGGGCTCCCCGGCCGGGCTCTGGAAGAAGGGGGCGTTTCCGAGCGACTGCTCTACTCCGACGCGAACCCGCCCCCTAGGGGAAAGGTTGGCGCCTCTCGCCTGTTTGCAGACGGTCCCTTACAGCCGGCGCACCGCTGCGCTTGGGAGTCTCGGAGGCCGGGGCCTGCGCCGTCACGTGACCCGGGCAGGGTGTGCGCAGGCGTCGACGCTCTGTTTACCTCCGCCGGGCACCGCGCCCCGCCTGGACCGCGGCCGTCCGCCAGACCCGCCGATCCCTCCTGCTCCGTAGCCCCGTCTTTGCTTTCCGGGCGGTGTTAAGCTTTGAGAGCCGAGAGCAAATCAACCTGCGCAGCCTTGCCACACTCTGTCTTCCTGGGATGTCAGCGCTTTGTTTTCCAGGAAAGAGAAGTTCACAAGACCTTTCCCGCGGCGAGTCACACTCCGTGTTTTAGTTGCTTTGGGCAAGAAAAACTGGGTGTGAGGGACGGTGGAAGAGTTTCATAAAATCAGCGCGAGTCAGAACGCTCCTGAGTCCCCTGCAGAGTGTGTACACAGCGTGTAGAGAACGCCCTTCCCTTCTAATCCGGGGAGTGGCTCATGTAACTGCTCTTGAACTTTAGCTGAGAAACGTCAGGTTATATTCTAGCGCTTTGCGTGTAAAGCCTTAACATTTATGACGAGGAAGGGAGAAGGTAAGGTGGGAGGGGCAGAGCCTTTAGTTGAACAGGAAAGTGGGTGGATTGGTGAGCTGTATAATTTTTAGTATTTAAGCCTGAAGAAAATAGCTGGAGTGGATGTCATTTAAAAGTCTTTTGGTACTTTTCATTTGATTATTTCCTCCAAAGGAAGAAAGCTCAATAGTTCTGCTTCATTCAGGACCTCTGCACAATGTATCGCGTACTAATTGCTTGGAAAATATATGGACTTTGTTCCATAAGATTGGCCAAGAAGTAGACATTTCTCCAGATAATGCCCGTCTCAAATATTGACACCTTAATTCTGAAAAATATAACTGGATAATTGGTTCTTAATTACTCCTGTAGAAAACGAGGCATGTCAAAGATAATATAATACTGCTTAATGTTTATAGAGTGCTTATTAGGTAAGAAAACTGCTCTAGACCTGTATTAACTCAATCCTCACAACCACCATTTAGGTGGGTACTGCAATGAGCCCAGTTTACAGGTGAGGAAGTTGAGGCATGACAGGATGGGTAACTTGGGCAAGGTCACACAGTAAGTCATGCTCTACGTGTAAAAACCCAGGCAGTCTAGCACAAGACTTTCCCTTCGAAGTCCTGCAAGCTTTCTACCACGCCCCTTTATCAGCTGGTGAAGTCACAGGCTACTCTCTGGTTGGGAATGGATGACAGAATGGTTTCTGGTCCATGTAATTTAATTCACTTATAACTACCTTAGGCAGCTGACTCTGAAGTGATTAAAGAAAAAGTAACTTTTTTAAAAAGCAAATCTTGTCAATGATGCTTCACATTCCACCATTAGAGATTTTTTGCTTAAAGCATTATTTCTATTTTAATTAATTCGGGCTCTGTAGTCATTTATACTTTAATGTGAGTGAAGTTATCAGATTTTTTTCTGAAAGACTCTTGGATCAGGAAGAAAAGCCAGTCCTGAGGAGTTAACTAGCAACAGGAGCTCTGAAGGTAAACATCACTAAATCCATATCCTGCTAACCCAAGAACTGAAGGTAAAAAATTGTGTTGTTTTTAAGTCACTAAGTTTGTGGCAATTTGTTAAAGCAGTAATAGAAAACTCATACACACCTATAAAATATTTTTTGCTAAAAACTTGAACCTGAATCTAATCAAGCCTCCAAAATTAACTTCCGTTAGCAAGAAATGCATGGGGTAGATGAGCATAGTAAGTGATGGTACAAGAACACACACAGTCGGATTTAAAATGCGGGATACTCCACAGCTCGATTGGCCAGGCTTCCACCCCAGCATCAAGGCATTCGGGGTAAAAATGGGAGAGGGAAATGCTCTAGATTAGAAGAGACTCAGAAAACAAAAGAACCAAGTGTAACCTCTGTATCGTTTGGAAACTGATTCACACAAACTAACTAGAAAGGATATTTTTTAGAACAGTTGGGAAAATTTTATAATGGGCTACATAGGAAATGGAATTATTGCTGATTTGTCAGGAATAATGTCAGTGGTTATGTAATGTGCTTATGTAAGAAAATGTCCAATTTTTTAGAGACACATACTGAAGTATGAGTAAAATGAAATGATGTCTGGGGGTTTACTTTTTAAAAATTTTAGAAGGAATGGTAGAAGGAAAGAAGAAAAGATGAGGAAAGAGGGAAAGGAAAGAAGAACTGATAAAGCATGTATACCCAAGTCTTGATAATTGTTGAATCTTGCTAATGGGCATATTGGGGTTCATTGTACTTCTCTCTCCTTTGTATGTTTGAAATGTTTCATATGAAAACTCCTTTTTTTCTTTTTGAGGAAGATTAGCCCTGAGCTAACATCTGCTGCCAATCCTCCTCTTTTTGCTGCAGAAGACTGGCCCTGAGCTAACACCTGTGCCCATCTTCCTCCACTTTATATGTGGGATGCCTGCCACAGCATGGCTTGACAAGTGGTGCGGAGGTCCGCACCCGGGATCCAAACTGGCACCAGGCAGCCAAAGCGGAACCTGCAAACTTAACCGCTGCACCACCGGGCTGGGCCCTGAAAACATTTTTTAAAAAGGAAAAAATAATGCATCCAAAAAATCACTTTTCTTTCATGAAGTTGTAGTCCTTGAGAGAGTTTATTGTCTTCCAAGGCAATTTTACCTCAATTTATTTTTCACACATGAGGATCACAGTTAAGGCCCACCTTAGACAAATCTCACTGGCTAAAATCGAGGTTTGGGTATTCGTATTCGTTTATGGGGGCCCTAGGGGAGAGTTTCCTTGCCTTTTCCAGCTTCTAGAGGCTGCCCATATTCCTTGGCTCTTGGCTTCCTTTATCTTCCAAGCCAGAAGATTGAGTCCTTCTCACGTAGCATTATTCTTACCTCCTCTTCTGCCTCGTTTCGTTCTTCTCTCTTTTAAGGACTCTTATGATTACTTCGGGTCCAACGGATAATCCAGCATAATCTCCCTGTTTTAAGGTCGGCTAATTAGCAAGCTTAATTCCATCTGCAGCCATAATTCCCCTTTGCCACAGAGCCTCACAAATTCACAGGTTCTGGGATTAGGACTGGGTATCTTTAGGGGGAGGGGAATAAGCATTGTTCTGCCCACCACAAGTGGTAATTCATTCTGTATCATGTTAGCAGGAGTATAGTGCTTGCTTATTTCCCTTTTATCCATCTGATAGTTTTACCTGTTGATAATTCTTGCCTATATCAATTAACTAGGGATTGCAAAATAACTTTTTAATTTTATCATTCCTTCTACATTTATTTGCTGGAAATCTTTAAAGAACTCTCCCTCATCAATTAGAAATAGTGGATATCCAGAAATGCATTTCACACTGCAAAGGCAGGTTATATGCTTAATTCTCTTATTTAAATGGTCATTTTTCAAATATATAACGATGTACACCTGAACTTTATATGTTATAAACCACTCTTACCACAATACAAAAAGAATAAAAAATCAAAAAATAATAATAAAATAAGTGATCATTTTTCAAAGTAAGGAGTTAGTACCCTAGTTAATTCCAGTGTATCCAGTTTATTATTTTTAGTATCTTTGTGAAGTCACAGATTTTTATATATGCAAAGGCAATTGCATTCATTATTCTTTTTGATGTTCAAATTGCCTTATCTGGCCAATGAGAGTTCCTTTTCATTGGCTCCTGTGTTCTTTTTGACACGTCCTTTAATCTGTGAAAGCTTTCTTCCTTTCTGGCACAACCAGATACCAGATGCCTTGTATATTTCCTACCCCAGCTATTTTCCAAGGAGCTACAGTTCCTTTTAGTGTGGGATAGTCTTGAGAGCCCACAATATGGGTGCTAAGTGTGCTCATTGCTATTGGGCTGTATTATTTCTAAGCAATACACATTTTTATAAGAAAAAAATTTTTGAATTCATACTAATATTTCTAATTCAAAGTTAACATTACAAGATTTTTAGATTCTTTGTTTTAAAACTCTGTTCTCTTTTTTCTTGCCTGAAAAACTCTTGGTTCCTAACATTAATAGGATTACTTATTTGTATTATCCTATAGAAGTTATTTGAGTTTCATAATAATATGAATATTATGACTAACAATTAGACTATATTCCAATTTACGGTTTTTTGAAACTCTATTTGTACATAGAATTTCACTAAGAATGTGCAGTCAAAATACTGCCTTCTAAAGTTATTTGAAATATTTTCTCTATGTGGTTATATCACTATCTTGATATAAATTAGGTTCATTTGTTTCAGTTTGATTTCAATTTGGGGGATATCTTTTTTTATCTTTTGGTTTAATTTTAATTTTGAATTTGTAAAACATTTATACGTTTCAAAAATTAAAACAATATCAGAGAAGTCTCACTTCTTTCCCTGTGCCCCCCACTCTGTTACCCTCTTCACTCCCTCTCCCATAGGTAACCTTTTTTATTAACATTTTGGTTTATCGTTCCAGTGTTTCCTTTTGGAAGAACTGTCTACAAAAATTCCAAGTGGATCAAAGTGTCCTGTCAAAGTTTCAAAATTTTGTGAATCTTACACACAAAAGCAGTATTTCTTTTGGTGGTTATTCTCTTATGAGTGAGGTTGAGCATCTCTTTAAATATTTAATAGATAATTTATTCTGTGGACTGTCCACATCTTTTGCCCATTTTGCTTTTGGTCTTTATTCCCTCTATTTTTAGGTGTTGGAGATTTTAGCTCTTTGTGATATAAGTTGCAAATATCTTTTCCCATTTGTTATGTCTTATGACGACTTTTAGTGTTTTTTGTCTTATAAAAGACTGTGGGTTTTTTTTTAATGTAGTCAGATTTATCCATTCTTTTTCTTTATTGCTTCTGGACTTTGAGTCATAGGTAAGAAGATTTTCTCTACTTCTGGGTTGAGAAGAAATTCACCCATCTTTTTTCTAATAATGTATGATTTCACTTTTTATACTCAACTATCTGATCCATTTGAAATTTAATCATATGAGAAATCCAATATTGTCTTTTTTCTAAATAACTATCTAGTCCCAATACCACTTATTTAAAAAGTCTTGGGACTGGCCCGGTGGCACAGTGGTTAAGTGCACACGTTCTGCTTCGGTGGCCCGGGGTTCGCCGGTTTGGATCCTGGGTGCAGACATGGCACTGCTTGGCAAGCCATGCTGTGGCAGGCGTCCCACATATAAAAAGTAGGGGAAGATGGGCAAGTATGTTAGCTCAGGGCCAGTCTTCTGCAGCAAAAAGAGGAGGATTGGCAGCAGATGTTAGCTCAGGGCTAATCTTCCTCAAACAAATAGATAAATAAATAAATAAATAAAGTCTAACTTTTCCCCCACTTATTTGAGATACCACCTTTATCACATGCTAAATTTCTATATTCTTTAAGGTTTATTTGTGGACTTTTTGTTCTATTGTTTAGACCATCTATTCATGTGCCAGTATCACAGTTTTAATTACAGAGGCTTTATACAGATTGTTCTTTTTCAAAAATATGTCTTACTAAATGCTCTCTACCCAAGGGTGAGCATGTAATACTTTTTTGCCTTAATATTGGTCAACTGTTAACTATTCAATGTCCTCTTGGTGCTGATAGCAATAAATAGGCAGAACTGATGAAGCTGAGAATGCTGCACAAACCTCACTTAGATTGTTTCTAGACTCTTCTCTGCATATAATGTAATGATTACAAGCACAGACTTTAGAATCATGCTGTTTAATCCAATTTAAGCTGTTATTAGCTGTATGACCTAGTCTACTGGTTTGGGTCTGGTGACCTCTAGTCTATTTAACTAGTCTGTTGGGCTCTCTAAGCCCAGTTTCCCTATAATGGAGACAAGAGTATTTCCTATGGTGGTTGGGAAGACTAAATGAGTTAACCTATGTAAAAATCCTGCCACAAAGTGTGTTATTAGCTTATGGCTTATTTTCACAAAGCAATTTTGAAGGTTGCCTCCTAGAGTTTTACCTTTTCCACAGATTGTTTTCCGTTCAAGTAAGTAATGCATTTTGCTAAATTAGCACTTGATTCCTCCTAGCAGTTAAGTTTCACCAGCTCCACTCGCTCCACTGGGTTTCCAATGGTGATGGTGATGGTGGACACTGAAGGCCGTCATGCACAGGGAAGGTGCGATTTTGATTTCTTACTGTCATCTTATTTAACAGACATTTAACAGTAAGAAGTCAAGCATTTATCCTGTCTTTCCAATAGGAATTGTATCACTGGGTAACTAAATAATAAATAAGTGAACATATGTCTTTATTAAAGTGTTCCAACTAATAAATGAAAAAGAAAGGAAAAAAACTGACAAAATCAGAATATCACCATTTTTCAACCCTCAGTAATGACTAGATCTAAGCAATGAGCATCAGTAGCTGCGGACATCACAAAAAGAAAACCAGGCAATGCCTGCTTCCTGATGAAAGAACACTCTACATGTATGGTCTTGCCAAAGGGATTGAACCTAAATCTGATCGAGTCTCTGGATTCCAATCTGCAGGAAATGCAGACGGAGGATATGCTGATTTGCACCATAAATATATGATTAACAAAATGCAGATTATGGGAAACTCTACAGATCAAATAGCCTAGGTCCTGCCACACGTAAATTGTAAGCAGAATAAAGGGATGGAGGGAGAACCTGTAGATTTAAAAAGATGTAAGAAACATATCGAATTTCAAAAATGGGTGTGAATAGGCAGGCAGGCTGGAGACCTAGAGAAGAGTTTCAGTTCAAGTCCAAAGGTGGTCTGCTGGCAGACTTCTCGCAAGGAGGTCAGTCTTATTCTATTAAGATCTTCAACTGATTGGATGAGGCCCACTCATATTATGGAAGGTAATCTGCCCTACTCAAAATCTACTCATTTAAATGTTAATCTCACCTAAAAAATACTTTCACATGATTGTGAATGAATGATTGACCAAACATCTGGGTACCATGGCCTACCCAAGTTGACATATGTTTAGGAAAAACTCACTTTCTCCTCCTGTGTGTCTCTCCTTTACTCTCACACTAGGACCACACTCACAAGACTTCTGACAGCAGATGTGAAGGAGTTTCCCCACAGCAAGCAATTGCATGACACCAGCTAGGTGTCCTATAATTTAACTCAATTCTGACACTATCTACCTGGAAATAGCATGAGATTCCACAGGTTAAGAGTTCTCTCCCGCGAGACTGCCCACCTCCACTTCAGGTGCCAATTGCAAGTTCAGGTTGTTACCTGTGCTTCTGACCAATTAGCTATAAATTGAAGGTAACTACAACCTCCTCGTTGGGTTCAATTATATAATTTCCTAGAGCGGCTCACAGAACTCTGGATGACAGTTTACTTACTTTTTACCTGTTTATTATAAAAGGATATGATAGATGGTGTAGGTGAGCATCCAGACAGAGGAGATGTGTAGGGCAGGGTATGGGCTTTATCACATGGGCATGATTGACCATTACTCTATTACCAGCCCCTCTCTCCTCTCCAGAGAATGGGCGGGGGGGGGGGGGGGGGGGGGGGGGGGGGGGGGTTGAAAATTCCAAGCCTCTACGCATGGGTTGGTCCTTCTGGCAACCAGCCCCCATCCAGGAGCTCACCAAGAGTCACCTCATTAGAACAAACAACGCTCCTATCACCCAGAAAATTCCAAGAGATTTGGGAACTCTGTGTCAAGAACTGGTATCAAAGGCCAAATATTAGAACAAAAGATGCTCCTAGTACTCTTATCACTTAGGAAATTACAAGGGTTTTAGGAGCTCTGTGCCAGGAACTGGGGGCAGAGACCAATATATATTTTTTTCTATTATTTCACAACATATAAAATTAATAACCATCACAGTATCAAATTGTGCACATTTAGATGATAAAAATGTGGTGAAACACAGGCAGTGAAACCATAAAAGTCAGGCAAGTAGTTTAATTTGAGGAGGAAGAAGGAGGTTGTAATTATAATCGCAGGGGTAGAAGGGCTTGTAGGGCGGCTGGAAAAGCTTTATGTCTTGACCTGAGTGTTGGTTGCAAGAGTATTCATCTTAAAACATTATATTTATAATGTATATTATATACTTAATTATTAGCTACATATTTCTTTGCTGTAATTTTCTTTATCTGTATTCATTTTACAATAAAAAGATTTTTTTAAGAGTTACATGTTAAAGAGAGTTTAAATAAAGCTGTGTTAAACATTTTGAGGTTAAATGGCAGGGTATAATGAAGTAATGACCCTGGTTTTTTTTTTATAGCTCCACTATCTAATTAGAAACAATTTCAAAGTTCAGCAAAGGTTTGAATAATAGTACCACTGTTTGAATAAAGATAACTTTACCTTGGTAACTACTTTTAAGTGAAAATCTGTTATTTAAATGAATAATTTCCAGAACATTTTAAAAATCATTGTGTTTGAATTACACGTGTATGTACTATTATCATGAGAATATCACACCGGGGGCATGCTATAGATTGAATATTTGTGTCCTTCCAGAACTCATATGTGGAAACCTAATCCCCAATGTGATGATATTTGGAGGTGGGGCCTTTGGAAGGTGATCAGGTCTTGAGGGTGGAACCCTCATAAATGGGATTAGTGCTCTTATAAAAGAGAACCGGAGAGTTCCTTGTCCTTTCCACCACGTGAGGCACAGTGAGAAGACCTCATCTGTGAACCAAGAACCAGGCTCTCACCAGACACTGAATCTGTCAGCCTATTGATCTTGGACTTCCAAGACTCCAGAACTCTGAGAAATAAATGTTGGTTGTTTAAGCCACCCAGTCTATGGTATCTTTGTTAGAGCAGCCCGAACGGATGAAGGCAGTGGGAATTATGAAATATCACTTTGCATCTCCTTTTCTCACGTCAGAACAGCCTGGTAATGATCTCTAAACAATATTTGATTTTTTATCTTTCCCTTTCCTTAAGCTTTCCCCATCTGCTCACCTTTCTCCCACTCATCTCTTCTTCCTTCTACTCTCTCAAAATACCAGGAAGTTAACCAATGAAGTTTAAGCTTGAGAGGCCCCACTTGCCCAAGCCCCTTCCAAGGCTCTAGTAAGGTCCCTAGACGTGTCTACATGGGTCTGTTTTTGTAAAGTCTGCAAAAGTAAGATTTTGACCACAAGTGGTTAAGACCCTCATTCCCCTTAGTTAAATGTTCACTTATATTTGGTGGCACTGAGTGGCTGCAGACATTTTTGGGATTCAGCAACAGTGAAACTAAGTTAGGGTTAACATGGAAGATTTATTGGTTTGCAATCACTTCCACATCTAGATAAGTTGTTGGTTCCTGTCCTGGTATAGGAATGGCTTCTAGGAATACTTTGCTGATTCATCCTGCGTGATGACATGAAGAGGTAGGGCTCAAGGTGACATCACTGTGTGAAGATGTCTTACAGCAAAGGGTGCTGGAAGTACATGGGTATTAGGGAGGTGTACAACAGTAAGTAGAGGCTTCAGTTCTCTTTGATGCTTGGTCAGAACAAAAGGAATATTCTCAGTAATGCAGAACATGCAATTATAAATGCAAAATTTTCCCCTTTGATGAGAATCACAGAAAACAGAATTTTTCAGGATTCCTCTATTTATAACCTATGTTTATGATATTAGTCAGCTTTCCAGAAACTGTAGTCTGCTGTGATTTCTTTTCTCATTCTAAATAATCACTTTCATACCTAAAAATATACAAGGGTAGCCATAGCATATAAAACTGTTTCAATGATATTCCCAAATATATCTTCCTAATGTTTATTTTTATTTTGTCTTGTGAAATAAGAACATTTGGGCTACTTTGAGAAAGAGCAAAGAGGCATTCATCCACCAGGTCCTTTTTGGAGAGATTAAAAATGATAATTTAATGTATTTATTGCCAGTGGAGCTGTTAATGAGTTATTTTCTCTGCAAAAATGAGGCAGAGGTGATGTGCTATAATGTTCCTCTGGCCTTACTTCAGCAAAATAAAGGCACTAATTAGAACCATGCTGGGTGAACAAGGTTAATGACTAGATTTCTTATTCTTCTACCTCAGGTCACACTGAAACAAACATATTAAGAAAGAAGAAAAATAGGTACTCAAATCTAATTGAAATATATATTTCTCAAGCACATTTTAATAACGTAATTAAGTGCCTAGTCCACTTAGAGTAAAAACTGTTTTTCCTCAAAGGATAATTTTTATTTCAATTATAGTTTCTACCTAGAAGGCACTTTCACCATTTTCAGGGCTGCCTTTAACATTTAATACAGTGATTAAGCCTATACTTGTTGTGGTAATGACTATATATATATAGGCTGCCTGAAGATCTAAGTATGAATTAAATAACTTGGCATATTGTGGATGCCTCAGGGCAAATTTCTTAAACTTCTCGTATGAAATGGACTCTGAGCTCTGTCCAGCTATTTCCTGAAAGAGTCTGGAAACGTCAAGATCTGGCACTCCAAAAGCTGCCCAAAGTGTAGCAGCTAACTCCTGTTCTGTTATAAAACCATCCTCATCAAGATCAAAAAGCTTAAATGACATTTGCAGAATCTTTTCAGTGTTGGCGGAATTGCATAGGACAGTCAGACCTATCACATACTCTCTGAGGTCTATGCTGCCCTCATTATTCCTGTCAAAGAGGGTAAAAAGTTGTCTCAAGGGCTCTTAAATTGGGAGTTTTAAATAATTTGCAAACTCTTCAATTTCTATCTTCCCTCCTTTTGAGGCAACTGCAATTGCAGCATATTCATCCAAATGCTGATGAATATTATCCCAATCTAACTTCAATTTCTGGCTAATTTTTGTAAATCCCACCAAACCAGCTTCCGTGGGTAGTTGAAGGTTACCTGTGGAAATCATCAGTCTGCAGTCTTCATAAGTGTGGTCTGTCACAGGCACCCCCAGAGCATTTGCCATGTTGATCCTCACTGTATTGGCAAAAAGGACCGGGTCTTTTTTTTCTTGGTCATTTGGGATATAAACAGGCATAAACTCCACTTCTACCCTGGTGAAGAGTTGACTCAGGGTCAGCATACAGGCCTGGAAGCCTGTGAAACCCTGCCAGGTCCAGGTCACCGTGTCCAGCGTGTTTGGGTACCTGAGCAGCACTGGCTGCACAGGAACACCTGGAGAGAAGGTTCCTAGTTTAAAGGTGACCAGACACGTGCGATTGGTACACACTCCTTCCGGGAAAATGAGGATCTGTGGCCACTTCCTTTCAGATGTCATTCGCCTCAGGATTTCATTCTTGGTATTCTTCCTGGAATTTGGGTCCTCTCGCGTCACAGGCACGGGCTGTGTTGACAGTAGGAGTTTCCCAGCCACAGGGATCAGCGCGTTTTGACTTGCGGAGACCACTGAGGGTAACGCTGCCACCACACAGGCGATAGCGTCAAAGAAAGTAGAGTGCGGCGCTGTCACGAAGATGGGGGCCTCGTCTCGGGTTGCCTTTTTCCCTTTCACTTTAACCAGGAACCCTGCTAAAAAGAACGTCGCCTGAAACAAGAACTTGAGGGCTGACTGCATTAGTGTTCTTCTCCAACTCTTAGCGGGCTTGGTTGGTTGAGCCGAAAGGCCCACGGTGGAAAGCATGGCCACTGGCCAGAGGAAGATGAAGAGGAAGGCGATGCAGGACACCCGAACGGGCACCAGCACACTCCGGGTGAGAATGATGTAGGCCCAGCGCCATGCGCTGATGCGCGTCTGTTGCACGAAGGGGTTGGCCACCGCTGGCGGCTGCGAGGACTTGTACCTCCCCTGGCTGAGGACCGACTCCCGCACGGCCATCTCCGAGTCGGAGGACCGCTGCGCCAGGAGGTTGACTTTTCAGTGGCCTCAGGGCGCGGGTAGCTTGGATCTGTGGGCAGCCGCCCCAGAGCGCACCCCTTGCCCATATTCGAGTGCTCCTTCTGTTCTGTTCTAACATAATTAGAACTCTTAGAGGCAATTGTGGGGTAATAGGAAATGATGTATTACCTTTAAAATCAGAAAACTCAAAAAGTGGTAAATGATGTAGAGTTAGATGTAACATCTAATTGTAATGTTGAATTAGAATCATATCAACAGTACAATTTTTTTCACTTTCTGTAAATGGCCTCCTTTTGACATATGCTTGATAAATTATTTTCACATAACTTCTGACATTTCTATTAAGCATACATTATATACCTACTAGGGATATATTCATTTAAATAGATGAATATTAATTACAACTTTTTAATTTAAATGCCATTACCAGTAAAATTTACTTACTGGGAGATACTTTGGTAGCTGGTAAGTCAAATTCATTTACTCTGCCTACAAATTGATTTCTACAGAGACAGTAACATCTCTTTATGCTAAGAGGTTTAACTGATGGCACCCCGGAGCCTTTATGTCTGTTGGAAGCACTCTTTTTACATCTGCTGAAAATTAGAGTATATCCATTATCATAGGCCAGAATTAGCCACGGCACGTTTGATTCATATTCTTCACATTAGTCCACATGAACCAATCAGCACTCCAAACTGACATAAGTAACAATAGCAAACCTTAAAATCGCCTTTGTCAGTAACAGGTTCTCGTCAAAATAAGTCAGGATTACTTTATTGCGTCAACACACACAGTCAGTGAAGTCCTGTTCCTTTCCCTTTCGCTGCCCTTTGGAAATGATCAAGAGGGGAGCATAATCAAAGTTGGTGCGAACCAGGCTCTCTTCTATACCTTGCAGCATTTGAAACTCTGCACAATGCTGTATAGAATATTCCTGCTTGCTAATTGCTCATTTAAATTTCTTTTCCCAGAATTAAAAGTCAAATTGTAGGTTTCTGAGAGATGTTTCCATTTATTGGAGCACACTGGGTTACCAATAAAATAAGAAGAGCAGTGTGGACACAAGAACCTGTTAAACAGAATGTGATCTAATTGGAAAGGTTATGGGCTTTACGACCAGATAGATTTAGGTCAGATCCTGGTTCCCACACTTACACTGTGGGCATTGGCCAACCTCATTTTCACATCTACAAATTGGTGATACTCCATACCTTGCAATGTTCGTATGAGGCACAAGTCTAATATATTTGGAAATTGGGCTTTTATTAGTAAATACAAGTTGCTAAGATACAATGATGAGAATTCTTAGGGACATTCTACTTTCTTCTGTCGCTATCAGAACTATGCTTAGTGAGGGAAACATTCCTTTCACCAACTTAGTCTTATTTGGGAACACAGTTATTGTCTCTAAGGGGCTGTGATTTGGCAATGTTACTAGTTGCCTCCCATGCCAAAGGAGAGCAACCCAAGAGAATGAGTAGTAGTCCCTTGAGCTGGTATCTTTCTCTATTGTAGCTCTTCCCACTCTTATTTGTGATGTTCATTACCGCTCTTGAACTCTCGTTTAACTGCATTCTGTGTATGCTTCTTAAGGGAAAATTCCATATTACCATGTCATCTTTCTTTTATATTTCCACCACAGTGCCTAGCAGTGTGTCAAATATGTTAATTATTCATTAAGCAAACTTTTGAATTTCTACAATGAGCCAGGCCCTTATTCTAGATGCTGGATACATATCAGTTAATAAAACAATAAAAAATCTCTGCCCTGTGGAGCTTAGGTTCTAGTGCACACAGGAAGTACAGTATTCAATTCCTGCTTCATTGAATGGGGCAAAAGGACATTTTATCCTTTTTCTCAATCTCTCACCAATTTAGCTGGAGAATTGAGGCAAGTAATTTAACGGATGTGCTCCCCTGTTTTTCAATGTTTAATATATATACACATATATATACATATTATATATGAGAATCTCCACATCATCTCTGGTTAATCTTCCCCATATAAGTAGTAGTTATGGCCTATTTTAAGAACGTATATTCATTAGTCATATTTGCCTTCAAACTAATAAATATACTATAAATCCAAAGGTTT
The DNA here is from genome assembly GCF_021613505.1 of Equus quagga. NCBI lineage: Eukaryota > Metazoa > Chordata > Mammalia > Perissodactyla > Equidae > Equus > Equus quagga. Next base: position 26,847,145 of record NC_060284.1, on the reverse strand, counting down.
GATAATAGAATTTTTAATGGTTAAAAAGTAGTCAAAAGAACTATTGAACTATAAAATGAAAATTTATACCATTGCAGGTTTGCCTTTTAATATAGCACAACTAACCTTTAATATACATTTGTAAGAGGCACTATATATTAACAGGATAAAGAACACAAGAAACCAAAACTGAGCCACTTTCTCCAACTTCCTTTTTGTACAAGTGTATACATTTTAAGGCAGATGCTTTTCTGTCCAAATTACAACAAAAGAAAATCAACAGTGTGTTACAAGTTCACATATTCTCAGATTTTTTTCAATACCATTTGCCAGGGTATTTATTTATGATAAAGCATATTAAAACAGTTTTTTCCTAATGAAGCTTAAAGAAGTTGGTGAACAAATTTTTAAAAATTATTTAGAGATTTCATTACAGACCCCTCATAGAAGACATAGAAAAGTCAATCTTTTTTTCTTGTTTCTTCTTTTAGAAATGTCCATATCAATTTATTCACTATGTCAGGTTGTTCTTGCTGAAGCCAATGACTGGCTTCTGACAAAATAGTTAGCCTGAAATAGTTTTTAACATAAATCTTTGTGACTTCAGCCATCTCAACTTCCATAAATGCGTCTTTCTCTCCCCACAGTAGTAGTGTTGGAATGGTCACCATATGATGTCTAAGAGGCAGGCAGCTATAAAAACAAAACACGGGCTTGAGACTCACTGTAAAAGGTAAAATAACATTTTTCCATAATGTTCTTTTAGGCCACACATTCTCAAAGGGGGCAATATTATCACCAAAGGGGTGAAACTTGGTTGTTGACTGAGTGAAAAAAATCTTACTCTTCTTATATATAAACCATGGATATACATACAGTACGTAAACAGATATTAAAATTTCATGGGGTGGGGGGCAATTAGGAAAAAAATGTCTAAGAAGGCTCCTTAGGGAGATGATGATGAAAAATTGGTTGAGAAACACTACATTAGGCAATCAATCTATACAATAAAAAATTTAAAACGTTATTTAAGGAAGGGCCCAATAAAATTTTTAATTGGACGAGGCAAGCAAAATATATAATGAAGGCTATAAATTAAATATGAAATTCATCACTCTGTGGAATAATTTGCTTTAAAAGCAGACTGGAATTTCTGCATGATGTGATGAGAGAACTTTAAATGGTGCTACGGTTACTGTTTAAACATATTTTAAATTGTTAGATAACCTCATGCATTTTATATGAAAATTGGAATTGAAAAGGCAGAAAATATATATGAACTGAGCTTTAATATTACATGATACTATATTCACTTTGCAAGAAAATTCTTTTTAAAGCATAAAGTTATCATGTATTTTCTTAAATACAGAAAAGTACAAAGAATAAAATCATGCATAATTCCATCATTAAAAGGTAAACTTTTAGTCATTTTCTATGCATATGGTTGAAACCATACTATAAGTACAATGCAATAAATATATACAATTTATACATAGTATACATATGCAATTTCATATTAAATTATAACTTTAGAACTTTCTCATTTCATAAAGTTTTTCAAGAATAATTGTAAAAGATATTATTTTATGGTATAATAACCCATAAATGGCTTTACAATTCTCTTAGAATTGAATATTTAGATTATAGCATCACTTAAAACAAGGGGATGTTTTAAGTGATGCTATAACGGGCCTTTTGTGCCCAAATCTTTGTTGGCATTTCAGATCATTTCTTTGGGCTAGCGCCCTGGAAGTGAAATTCCTAGCTAAAGAGTATAAATATGTTTAAAGCTTTTGACTCCTTCTGCCACGCTGTTTTTCAGAAAGGTGGTTTAGTGTTAATTACACTCCTGTTAACTAAGAATAGAATGAGCATCTAACTAGACACTCTCCAGCACTGACTGACATTTTCGCTTGTTATCAAAAAGCTTGACTTGTGGCTACTTGGGGTTGATAGGATGCTGCTGGAATGTGCGGGACATCACATATGATCCCACGCAAGTGGCCATCATTTGGTTGTAATGCTCCTACAAATTAAGTTCTTTGTGAATGAGTAAGCTGATAGAAAAACATATTCTATACTTAATTATTGATTCATGGATTGCTATACAAACTTGCTAGCCACTTTAATTCTAGAGCTCATAAAATATTCAAAATTAAAACATTTCCTAACAGTTATCTGCATATTTAACAATATCTGCGCATGTAATAATTGAATCAGTAAGGGGAGTTTAAAAAGACCAGTAGTCAAAAAGCAAAGAGAAATATAAATTCTTCACCCAATCAAATTGGGAATAAAAGGGAGGAGTTTCCAGAAAACTAAAAGAATATTCTCTGGTCCTGAGGTTTCAAATTGCTAAATTTTACATGAAATATAAATTACACACAAAACAAAGTATGTACAGTAGCTATAGTTAATAACATTGTATTGCATATTTGTATGTTGCTGAGAGTAGATCTTAAAAGTTCTCATTACAAGAAAAAAATTTTATAACTATGTATGGTGATGGATGTTAGACTTATTGTGGTGATCATTTCGCAATATACACAAATATCAAATCATTACGTTGTACACCTGAAATTAATACAATGTTATACATCAATTATACCACAATAAAAATAAATAAGTAAATAATAAAATAAAACAAAACAAACATTAAATATTTTAAGAGAGGTTTTAGTATGTTAAGCTGAAGAACTTATAGGGAAACACTTGATAAAATATTTCTGATTAACAATGATTAATCTTAGTAAGTATAGAAACAATTTGAAAAATCTAAAAAACTATAATAAGTAGTAACAATTATTGCTATATATTATTAATCATTTAACCAAGCAGAATGCATTTTAACATACCTATTTCAAGTAAGTCTGAATCTAACATGTTACTCCTCCAGACTCTGGGTTATCAGTTGATTTGTAAGTATTAAGGCGGCAATTTCCAGAGTGTTATTCACTCCATCATTATTTTTGCATGTGAAAATATTTCATTACTTTGATTAAAAAGATATTGTAGAAAATAATAACACACATAACCACCACTCATCTCAAGAAATAAAACACTGCAAATATAATTACATCTTTCTGCCTACTTTTTCTTTTTCTTTTTTTTTCAGGAAGATTAGCCCTGAGCTAACATCTGCCACCAATCCTCCTCTTTGTGCCGAGGAAGACTGGCCCTGACCTAACATCCGTGCCCATCTTCCTCTACTTTCTATGTGGGACGCCTACCACAGCATGGCTTGCCAAGCGGGGCCATGTCTGCACCTGGAATCCCAACCGGTGAACCCCGGGCCACTGAAGCAGAACGTGCGCACTTAACCACTGTGCCACCGGGCCGGCCCCTGCTTACCTTTTCTTAATACCATTTCTTTTCTTCACTTCAAAGTGTGGTCACCAGACTAGCAACATCAGCATCGCCTGTGAACTTGTTGTAAATGCCAGTTCTTGGGCCCATCCCAGACCAACTGCATCGAAAACTCTAGGGATGGGTCTGGCCATCTGGGTTTAACAACCCCCCAGGTGATTCTGATACAAGCTGGAGTGAAGAACCACTGCCTTGGGAACAATGACTAGGTTGAATTTAGTTCTTACCATCCCCATGAATGTTTTTAAACTTTCATTATATGTGTTAGGATCCGTCTCCCCCATTCCTCTGGTTTCCTTAAGGGGAGATTTTCCTCAAGCCTTCCTGGATGCTTGCCCCACCGCTGGCTGGTGAGTGACAGTGGTTGGTTCAGGGTTCTGGACTAGGTGGGTCTATCAAATAATGTGTCTTGAGGGTAAGAGGTTTAATCTTTCTCCTCCTCTCTCTACCAGATTAGTGGGAGGCAGAGACCTGAGGGCTGGGGGAGGTGCAGTTTGCGCTGCAATCTTGCCTACAGGTGAACTGTTCTGAAGTCTAGACTAGCGGTAGGGAGTAAGCAAGACCATTTAGTTCTTATATTAAGCTATAGCCTTCAATCTATTTTATCAACAATTAAGGTGATATTTTGGTTTTCATCTGCCGACTCTTGTTTGATTTCTCAACTAGTTCAGAAATTAGGCAGGAAAAATGGGTGCTATTTGTCAGATGCCCCCAAATACACTACATATATTTCTATAAACAGTATATAGAGGTGTTTTGCATTTTTAAACTTTATTAAATAGTATCATACTGCTCATATCCTTCCATAATTAGCTTTTGTGACAACATATTTTTAAGATTTATCCATTGATTGTGCACGTAGTTCTACTTCATTCATTTTCACTCTTGTATAGAATTCCATCAAGTGACTATACCACAGTTGATCCATTCTCTTGTTAATGGACATTTAAAATTTTCCAATTACTTTGATAATTCCAATAATGTTTAACCCAATCTTATACATGTCCACTTGTGCATATGTGGAAGAGTTTCCTTACAGTATATCCCAGAAACAGAATTGCTTCCTCAGAGAGTATGCACACCTTCAACCTTACTCGATATTGTCAAGTCATTTTCCAAACTGATTGTATGCTCCACAAGCAGCATATGAGAAGTCACTTTGCTCCACATCATCGCCAACACTTATCAAAAGTTGAAATTCTTTCCAATCACCTGAGTGTAAAATACTCTTTGTTTACCTAGTGTAGTACAGACTGCTCCCCAAAACTTCTTCCATTCCACTACAGTGATAGAAAACCAATGTTCAGCTGGACGAAGGGCCACCCAGAATAAAGACTAGCTACATTTCCCGGGCTTCTTGCAGCAAGCTGAGGATATGCGGTTTACAAGAAATTATTTGGGCAGCTTTTAAGTTGTGTCCAGTATGCCCTCCCCTTCTCCTTTCCCACTTTCCACTGACTGAAATGCAGACATGGTGGTGAAACATCTTGGACCACACAGACAAGGGCAGCACCCTAGGGAGGCAGAACAAGAAGATAGGAAGTGCCTAATCTCTGACCCAACACTGACAGACAGCTTTGTTGATTTCATGAAACAGCCACCGCCCCAGCATAGACTTTTACTTCTGAAAGAAATAAATTTCTATCTTTTCTAATATCACTCTTATTTTAGGTCTCTATTACAAGCAGTAAAACCTATGTTCTATATCTGACTACTAGGAAGCTTGACCATTTTTCATGCAATTGACCATTAGATTCTTCTTCTGTGAATTGCCTTTTCACATCCTGTACTCATTTTTCAATTGGGCTACGTTTTTCTTATTAATTTGGAGGTATTCTTTATAAACTCTAGATATTATTAATTCACGATTGTGTATTGCAAAGAACTTCTCCCTATCTGAAGTTGTCATATCATTTTATCATATCTTTTGATATATAAATGTTTTTAATTTTAATGTAGTCAAATTTATTGGTCTCCTTCATAATTTGAGCTGTTTGTGTCATTTTAAAAATCTTTACTACCTGAGGTCATGAAAGTTTTCTCTTATATTATTTTTCAGGCATTTGAAAGTTTAGCTTATTGTATACAGGTTTTTTATTTCCCTAAAGTTTTGGGGGATTTTTTTTGGTTTGGTAAAAGATAAGGATCAATTTTATTCTATATGGATATCCAATTGTTCCAAAAAAAAAAATGTATTGATCTTTTCAAATCATTTGGTTTAAAATGCTGTCTGTCATACCAAGTTCCCATATATGTGGTTCCATTTTTGGGCTTTCCTCTTTGTTCCATTAGTTAAGTTGTCTCTCCCAGAGTCAACACCATATTCTATTTATTTATTTATTTATCTTTGGTGAGGAAGATTGGCCCTGAGCTAGCATCTGATGCCAATCTTCCACTTTTTGCTTGAGGAAGATTGTTGCTGAGCTAACATCTGTGCCAGTCTTCCTCTATTTTGTATGTGGGATGCTGCCATAGCACGGCTTGATGAGTGGTGTGTTGATCCACGCCTGGGATCCTATCCCATGAACCCCGGGCTGCCCAAGCAGAGCGTGTGAACTTAACCACTATGCCACTGGGTTGGCCCCTAATTTTCCTGCTTTATACAATCCTTGTCTTGTTTTGGTATGAAAGTTTTATAACAGCCTCATAAAATGAGCTGAAGCATATACATTCTTTTTATAATGTCTGAAAGAGTCTATTTTAAGAATGAGATTTTCTGTGGTAGAACTTGAGGTAAAACCACCTAGGCCTATTTGTGTGGGTGTGTATTTGTAGGTGTGTGTTATGTAGCTATGCTTTACATTAATAATCCAATTTCTTTAATGGCTGTGTCTATTCAGGTTTTCTAATTTTTCATGAGTCAGTTTTGGGTGCTATATTTTTCTTAAAAACTGCCCATTTTGTGAAAGTTCTCAAACTTGTCAACCTAAATTTTATATTTTAATGTCTGTTATGTCTGTAGTTATGTCTATTTTCTGCTCCCTAATATTGTTTATTCATTTTTTTAACCAATCTTGCCAAAAGTTTATCTATATTAACAGTCTTCAAAGAATCTGCTTTTGGTTGTGTTGATTCTGTTATGTCTTTGTTTTTGATTGTATTAATTTCTTATCTAATTTAAATTATTTTCCTTCTAATTTATTTTTGTTTACATCTTGTTCTATTCCTCTCTTTTTTTTTTTTTTAAAGATTTTATTTTTTTCCTTTTTCTCCCCAAAGCCCCCAGGTACATAGTTGCATATTCTTAGTTGTGGGTCCTTCCAGTTGCGGCATGCGGGACGCCGCCTCAGCGTGGCCCGACAAGCAGTGCCATGTCCGCGCCCAGGACTCGAACCGACGAAACACTGGGCCACCTGCAGTGGAGCGCGCGAACTCAACCACTCGGCCACGGGGCCAGCCCCCCTCTCTTCTTAAATTGGACACTTAGCTCACTAATTTTCAATTTTCTTCTCTACTAGAAGCATGGAAAGCTATAAATATTTTTCCTAAGTATTGTTTAACTGTATTCCACATATTTGATATTATCACTTTTTTCAAAATTTTTACTGATTTCCATTATGATTTTTTTGATCCATGAGTAATTTAGAAGTTTTTAAAATTTCTGAATATATGGAGTTTTCTAAAAGTTTGTTGTTGTTGTTAATTGCTAACTGCAGTATGTCAGAGAAGACAATCTATACGATATGGTTAAGACTTGCTTTATAGTCCAGTATGTACTCAACCTTTGCAAACAGTCTATGTGATTAAAAATACTGCATTTTCTAATTGTTGGGTGCAGGATTCTAGAATTGTTCATCAGATCAAAGATGTCAATCAGGTTGTTCAAATCTTCCATATCCTTAATTTTTTTCTGCTTGCTGATGAATTTCTGAGAGAGGTGAGCTAAAATCTCCAATAGTAATTGTAGATTTGTCATTTTTCCTTGTAAGTCTGCGAGTTTTTGCTTTATGATTTGGTGCTTTGTTATAAATTTAGACTTGTTTATCTTTTTGTAGGCTACGTCCTATAGCTAGTTAGATTCCTAGTTCATTCTGGCTCCTTCGCTCCAAATTTTGGACAGTCCCTGGACGAGGCTATGGTCCTGGGGAGCCTTAGAGGTATGAAGGTGATTTTCACACCTGAGTATAATGTACTATACTTTTATAGTCATTATATATTGTATAACCCTATTTTTAATGATGTACTTGGCCTTGATTACCCTATGTAAAGAACAGTCAGAGGGGGTCAGTTGAGCTTCCAGAAGGTCCCAAGTGATCTTCATTCACCCAGCTAGATTTAACCTACAATAATCTAGTTAAAAACCATCTTTCACCTTTATATAAAATTGTGAGTTTTGGCTTTCACAGGTCTGCTTTTTCTCTCTCTCTCTCTCTCTCTCTTTCTCTCTCTATCTCTCTCCTTGTTAATTAACAGGATTCTAGAGATTACCCTTGGGAACGCAGGTCCTCCTAATGAACAGTTGATAGTAAAAGAACCTCAGAAAAATCAGAATATTTTCCCTCTTTCCTTATAACTACTTAAAACATACTGTTTGCATCACAAAGCTAGCTCTGATAAAGGGACAAATTGAGAACTTTTTAAACTATCATTCTTATCTCCTGTCCAAAATTCAGACTTGTGTGAAAATGTGTCATTCTCTCTATTTTCTCTTAAATAACTGTCTTTACAAATGTTATTTGTAAAAAACAAACAACAAAACATGGACTTAGCAAACAATGTTGCTACATCCTATAAAATGTATAGCCTATATACCTATAGCCTCTGCCTGTAACCTCTGCCTTTCTAATCATTGCCTGGCTTGATAAATTGTTACCTACCAACACCTTTTAAATTAATATCACCATTTTGCCAAAGACATATAGATATATTTATATTTGTAAATTTTGTTGTTGTTAGTCTAAAAAGAAGATTTGGATATAGCTCTTCTCTCCTCATTCATACAATCTCAGGGCTCCCCGTGGATTCCATATTCAAAGAGTTTGTGGGATTTTGTTTTATTCAAAATAAAACCTGCTATAATCCTCTTACTTTCCACCATTTTGTGTCCTTATGCTTTGTGATTCAATCCAATCTGATATTTTGTTTTTAACTGGCAAGTTTAACATATTAATATTTATTGTACTTTCTGACCTATTGAATTTTTTTAACATCTTAGTTTGTGATTTCTATTTACCCTGCTTTGCTCCCTTTTTCTCCTTTCCTGCTTTTTGAATTGACAGTTTTCTTGTACCCCTCTACTGGTTTGGAAATAATACATTCTATTTTTATTTTTTTATTTTATTAGAAAAAAATTCTTAGCATATATGTATATGAATGTTTCTAATTTTTCTCTCTATTTATCTATATGATTTCTAATTCTATCCTACATGTCAAATATAACCTGTCTTTCATATTTTTACTTCTTTACCTCTCTAAGCTATATTCTAGGTAATTTTTTCAGATCTATCTTCCAATTCATAATTCTCTTTAGCTTGTCTGATCTTCCATTTAACTTACCTAAAGGAATTTTAGATGTTAACCGCCATATTTTTCATTTCTAGAAGTTCCTTTGGTTCTTTTTTCAGCTCTTTCCAGCCTGTCTTGATATTTTCTTATTCTTTTCTCATATTTTTTATTCTTTGATATATTTAATGATTTAAACATACTTTAAAGTCTCTGTTAGTTCTAGTATTTGAAATTTGTAGGCGTTCTGCTGCAATTGTATTCTGACTCACTAACGGTTGATTGGTATTTTTTGGTAATTTGGATTATGAACTCATCTTCAGGGGACTTTATCTGTGGAAATATTGTGAGTCTGAGCTGAGATTTATCCACAAGAGAGATTCTGTCTTTGTTTCTGCCAGGCTTCCTAGGAAGTGTCATCAGCCCAAAATGATGTTAAAATATAATTTTTTCCCTGAGAATTCTAGTATTATGGAGATAGCATAAATTCAAGCCGCTAAACCTTTTCAAGGCAGGCGATGGCTGCCAGTTCTCAAGGGAAATCCTTTTCTCCTATCTAGAGTCCAGATCCAAACAGACAAACCTCCATGTCTTATCTTTCACACTATACTTTCTCCCTAGACAATATCTTCTGAAATGAAAGCCTCATTTGGCTCTGTCAGTGACTCCAAGATTTTTCATATCTTCATCCAGATTCTCTCCTCTGCGTTCCAGACCCTAGTATCCAACTGCCTATTTGAATATCTAAAGCACCCCTTCAAACTCAACTAGTCTAAGATGAATAAAATTCATGACTTTCTCCTCAGAACTAATTCTCTTCTAGTATTTTCTATCTCAGTGAATGGTATGACTATCCATACAGTTGTTCATGCCACCCATGACATCCCTCTTCTTCTCATCCTCCCATCCAACCCATCACCAACGCCTGTCAATTTTACCTCTTAAATATCTCTTCAATCTACCCACTTTCTCCATCTCCACTGCCTTCAGACTAGTTTAAGCTACCTCATCTTTAGTCTGGACCGCCATAGTTTCCTCACATTCACTTCTCCAATACATTCTCCATACTGAGTGAATTTATCCAAATACACATTGGATTGTTTCTCTGTTCAGCTTGAAACTCTCATTCACTGGCTTCACATTTATGGCTCTTAAGTCTTTAACATGATCTACTTGGCTCTGCACGACCAGCTGCTGCCTACATCTCAGACTCGTTCTCTTCTTCCCACCCTCACTTTCTGTGCTCCAGCCAACTGGTCCTCATCCTGTTACTGAAAATCACAACCTTCCATCTTCCCACACAGCTTTGGTACATGCTGTTTCCTTTTTCTGGAATGCCAACCTCCCTACCCCCAATTTTATCTAGTCAATAGCTAACTTATCCTTCATCTCTTTGTTCAAACATCATTTCTTTGGTTCTCATCCCTTTCTTTCAAAGTCTTTATGTTAGTTTATAACCATATATTTATTACTGTGGCTATTTGCTTGATGTCTGTTTTCCCCCCTCAGCTACAAGTTTTGTGAAATCAGGGACCTTGTCTAGTTTTGCTCATTACTGTATCCTGAGTGATGTCATAGCCTAGAACATAGAAAGTGCTTAATAAATATTTCTTGAATGAATAAATGATCATTACAAAATATAACTAAAAATATCCATCTATTCACAATAATCCAAAGGGAGAGAAGAAGTGGAGAGGGTTATGGATAAAACAAGTGACAGCTACGTGGGGGATCCATTATATTAGTCTCTCTACTTTTCCATATGTTTGAAATTTTCCATAAAAAAAGATTATGCAACTTACAAAATCAGAATACTATTTGAGTCTTTGGATAAGTGGTGAACCTAATCTGAAAAATAAAATATTGTCTCTTTGGGGAATGAGTATTTTATTTAACTAAAAATAAATTATACTGACCTGAAGATATTTCGATAATGGTTAATCGGACCACTTAATGCTCCGGGCTGGGAAAAGACATAAATATAAGCTTCAAGATCTTCTCTTGTTAATCGACATCCTTTCCTTCCAATGCCAGTACTGTGACTGGTAAACAGATGTTTCAAAGCCTAATTTAAGTGAAAATAGAATAATTAAAACTTTTTAGTTACCTAATAATAAACTCAATCTTTGGCTTTTGGAAGAGAATGATGATCAGTATGCAGTGACAATTCCCAGTTTCTGCTCCAGCCAGGTTGGAGACCTCATTGTTTATAAACACATTTTCCACATTTCTGCTTTTCTGGCTTTATTTTAATAGTTCTCCCTTAAAATCCCCCATGCACACGTCACCCTTATGAAAAGCATCATGGCTTCTTGGTGCCTATTCACATTCTACAAGACTCAGCTCACGTACTCTCGCTACCTTCAAGCCTTCCCTAATATTCTAGCTCATAGCAGTTTATCTGTTTACTGACAACCAATCCACTTCCCCCAAAGGTGTTCAAACGTCTTTTGGCCACAACCTAGGGTAACAAACACATTTTACATCATGATCCAGTTCATACTCCTACATATATATTTCTTTCTTTTTTTTTTTTTTTTGAGTAAGCCTGGCCCTGAGCTAACATCCGTGCCCATCTTCCTCTACTTTATATGTGGGACGCCTACCACAGCATGGTGTGCCAAGTGGTGCCATGTCCACACCCGGGATCCGAACCGGCGAACACCGGGCTGCCACAGCGGAACATGCGCACTTAACCGCTGTGCCACCAGGCCGGCCCCTACATATATATTTCTGAAACAAAAGTTTAGAGCCCTTACCCTTATTACAGTGTTTCTGATATTTTCCATTCAATTCTGTTCTACTTTATTTTTAAAAATTCGAATTGCAGCTACTGAATTGATTTCATGACTCACTAATGGGTCCCCACCCACAATTTGAAAAACATTGCTCTATACCAGCATTTCTCAAAGTGTGGATCTAAACCACCTGCTTCAGAATCATTGGAATTCTTGTTTAAGATTCAGATCCCTCAACCCCAAAATACACTTGCAAAAATATGAAATGACATATGCAGGAGGTGATTAATGGCAACATTATTTGTAATAGAAAAAGACTGGAAACAAATTAAATGTCCATCAGCGGGAGGTTGGTTGAATAAACTGTGGTATAGCCACAAAATGGTATATTATGTGTTCTTAGTACTCCAAGAAAAGTTGGTGACAATCTGTATGCTGATATGACATGATCTCCAGGGCATATTGTTAAGTGAAAAAATAAAAACCAAACAGTAGATGTGGAAAATTTTTTATAGAAGAATTCCCGTTAATAAAAGCAGAATGAATGATAAAATTAGAAAATAACCATTTTTCACACCCTAATAAAATAATGGACCTAGGCATGATGATCAAGGTATGCTGAAATTATTTGGTAAAGGTTGTTGAGAAATTTGGACAGGCTGACCACTCGTGAGCTTATTGGTCAGTGTTAGCATTACTAAATCTGGGACAACCAGACATTACGTGCTTCCCTGATGTGATGTATTTGGAAATACCGCGTTTTAAAAAGCACTACTTTTGGGCCGGCCCTGTGGCTGAGTGGTTAAGTTCCCCCGGCTCGGCTTCGGTGGCCCAGAGTTTTGCCTGTTTGGATCCCGGGCGCAGATATGGCACTGCTCATCAGGCCATGGTGAGGTGGCATCCCACATGCCACAACTAGAAGGACCCACAACAAGAATATACAACTATGTGCTGGGGGGATTTGGGGAGAAAAAGCAATTAAAAAGAAAGAAAGAAAGAAAGAAAGATTGGCAACAGTTGTTAGCTCAGGTGCCAATCTTTAAAAAAAAAAAAAAAGCACTACTTTTAAAGTATTCTTGTCAAATTAAAATTCAATCTAATCGAGCTTCCAGATCAGCAGCACCTATGCAGTAGGAAAAACAAAGGTTAGCAGAAGAAGTTAAATAACACCATGATGAAGCAGTCAACCAAATCCAAAACGTGGATCATTCCTCAGGACAAATGGCCAAATTTCTTCAATAAAAAGTAGTGTTAAAAAACAAAGAAAGAAGGAACTGTTATGGGTTTCAAAAGCCACAACAACCAAATACAATGTAGACCTTGTTTGGCTCCTGATTCAAACAAATGAAGTATAAAGACAGTTGAGACAGTTAAAGAAATCTGAGCGGGTATTAAACAATATTAGTGAATTGTTGTTCCTTTTTTTTAGGTTTGATAATGGCATTGGGGTTATGAAAAAGTCTTCATCTGTTAGAGATAGATGCAGAAGTATTTCCAGGTAAAATAATATCATGTCCTTTTTTAACCTCCCTAAATATCTAACACTCTGTTGAACATACAAGAAGCATTCAATAAATTTCTGAGAAATAGACACTGCATATGACTCTGGTGTCAGGGTGTATGGTACATCAGTACCTGCATGCTTATGTTGTTTTGGCGGTGTTGTTTATCACCAAGGGCTTCCACTTTCGCTGCTATCAAACTCTGTCACCTAGTATTCATATTCCCCCATCTCCCCCTGGGATGTTCTCGAAAAAGAGGTATGCCTGTAGGGACACAGACTCTCACAAAAAATTGAACAGCCAGGCACTCAAATAAACAAACAGAGTCTGTATAAATAAGTAAGCCTACAGATGAGTCCTTAGAAGTACTTATTAAGTTTTAGTACTTGTCTATTTTTCTTTCTTAAGGATGGACTTTAATTTAAAATGTTTTTCAGGGGCCGGCCTGGTGGTGTAGTAGTTAAGTTCATGCACTCCACTTCAGCAGCCCTGGGTTTGCAGGTTCAGATCCTGGGCGCAGACCTAGCACCACTTATCAAGCTATGCTGTGGCGGCATGCCACATAAAATAGAGGAAGATTGGCAACAGCTGTTAGCTCAGGGCTACTCTTCCTCACAAAACAAACAAATAAAGTAAATAAATAAATGCTTGGGGAAAAAAAGAGTATCTACATAAATTATTAAAAAAATAAAATAAAATAAAATGTTTTTCATTAATAATAATATATTATTCGTTTTACTTAACTTTTTCTTTGCGTAGGAGGAAATGCCCAATACAGTGCACAGTATGTAACAGATGTATAATAATAAATGATTATTTAAAACAAATCAAAACAACATAAGCAGAACCAGTTCTTTTTTTTTTTAGCACGTCAGTCTATATTTTATTTTTAACTTCCTAAATTTTGTCATACTATTGAGCACCAGTCTTCATTATTTTTATTGAGGTATAATTGACATATAACATTATATTAGTTTCCTGCATACACCATAATGATTCAACATTTGTATACATCACAAAATGATCACCACAGTAAGTCCAGTTAACACCCATCACCATGCTTGGCTTACCTTGAAATCATTTATTGAGAACATAAATTCTGGGAACCATGGTATTTGGAAGAAGTAATAATAGCTGGATTTGAACAGCTGGGCAGGGTGTCGTAAAATATATTCTGAAATTAAAATGTTGTGTTAGACCTCATCCAAGGGATATAGATTACTTACTATTGAAAGAGCTTATTATTAAGCAATTTCACCTTTAGAATGATGCAATAAAAAAAAATCCACAAATAAGGCTTCTGTATATTTCTCTTTGGAACAATTTCCATGTTCTTATATTTTATTATGAATATTTCTGGTATTTGGAAATTTATAGCACTTCAAATAAAAAGAAAGTTCCACTTTATGAAGTCTTGATTCGGAAAGGAACAGAAAACCCAAACAACACTGCCTTTTCTCTAGGGTCATTATCAGTGACCTAACACTTTTCCTCGGGATACATGCGAGGTAATTTTCTGTTGTTTCAAAGATTTTCCTTACAGGCTGATCTGAATACTTTATTCATTTGGCCTCAACAGAAACTCAAGCGTTTCCTATAAATTCATTCATGTATCTAGAAAATTCATTCATTCAATAAATATTTGAATATCTACTATGTGCGAGGGGATTTAGCAGGGAATAAGACAGAAAAGGTTCCTATTAACAAGGAACTTACACAATAAATAAGTAATGAAGACTTAAAAGATCATTTTAGATAGCAACAATAGCATAAAGAAAATAAAACAAGGTAATGTGACTGAGAGTGACGGTTGGGCGGTATAGGGGACTATTATATAGTAGAGGTGGTCAGAATAGGCTTCTCTGGGGATGTGACATGTGGGCTGAGTCCTGAATGATAAGAGAGAGGCAGCCATGCAAAGATCTAGGAAGAGCATTCAGGAACAGAATGCAGGTCCTGGGCTTAGCACATTCAAGAAACAGAAAGAAGGCCAGTGTGGCCAGTGTGTAGTGAGTGAGGAGGGAGAAATGGTATGAGAAGAGTCAGAAAGAAAAGCCGAAGCACAGTCAGGTAGGGCCGGAAGGACAAGGATTTTAAGTGCTTTGGGAAGACACTGAAGCTCTAAACCGGGAGGTGACGTAATCATACATATTAAATGTGCATACCTGTTGTGTATTGTGCCTATACTTTTATTTTCTTTGCTACAGAGGTAATTCTTTTTCTTATTTCTAATTTTGTAACTATATCTAACATGATTGCAGTTTTTAGAACTATAATTCTCAGGTAAGTGGAGCATTGTTATGCTATACATTTTGTAAATTCATCATTGAACAAGATTTCTTCAGCTCTGCATTAAAAGATATCAGTACAATTCAGGGGAAAATAGAGACATATAACTCGAAGACCTCATATTGACCTGACCAAGGCTGAACCTGGTATGGATTAAATAATTCCAAAAATGTTCAAAGTGTCTTCCTGCTGAAATGATCAATTACAGTTTGTCCATATAACAGCACCTTGACTCTAGGGTCCTGATCAATTCAAAAAGCACGTAGCACGACTTCTGCTGCCTAATGCAACTGAAAACAATATGATGATTCTCAGTTTGATATTTAAATCCTAAGCATCCATTGTATTAGCTCAACAGAAGACAATTGGGTATGTACTCAAAGTTCAACTCTTACGCTTATAATAAGCAATATTTATGTAGACAGGTTCCTTTTTCTCTCACCTGTTTACTTTTGAGGAAGAAACAGAAATGTCATTCTGAATTTTTTGTTCCCTAGAGAGCTGCTTGTGTGTCGTAGCAGTACCTGAACCTCAGAAAACTTGACAAGGATAGTAAAAAAGGACAAAATTATAATTTTTGCCAAAACCAAATAAAAACGTGCCTAGCCATTGTTCACAGGTCTTTAAACACTCTTGAGATTTTAAGAGTTCCCTTTAAAGCAGAGGTTCTCAAAGTATAGGCCATGTGGATCCCTGGGGATCCCCAAAACCCTTTTAAGGGATCCAGATGGTCAAAACTATTTCATAAAAATACTAAGGCATTATTAGCTTTTCTCATTTGGTTGACATTTGCATAATGGTACAAAAGCAATGGTAGACAAAGCCATTGCCGCCTGAGCACAAATCAAGGCAGTGGCACTAAACAATACCAATAATCATTATATTCTTCACCACCACACATTTGTATTAAACAAATAAATACATAAAATTAAGTGTGTCACTTAAGAATATCCTTGATGAAACAGCAAAAATGATTAATTTTTAATAAATTTCAACCTTTGTATATACATCTTTTTAACACGGCGTTGAAACAGAAAGTACATATAAAGCAGTTCTTTTGAAAACCCAAATACAATTGGTTTTCTCGAGGAAAAGCACTTCTGCAATTGTTTGAGTTGATAAGTTGAATAGCTGCATTTTTTATGGAATACAATTTTTACTTGAAAGAAAGACTAACGAACTATTATCACTTAGACTGGAGTATTTGGCAGACAATCGCTTGAAAATGAACAAGGCAAGCCTGTCACTTGAGGGAAAACAATCAACAGTATTTGTTGCCAATGACAAAATTCAAGCTTTCAAAGGAAAATTAGAATTTTTGCAGCTGGCCCACTGGTGCAGTGGTTAAGTTCACACCCTCCGCTTTGGTGGCCCAAGGTTCACTGGTTCAGATCCTGGGCACGGACCTAGTACCACCCATCAAGCCATGCTGTGGTGGCATCCCACATAGAAGAACTAGAAGGACTTACAACGAGGAAATACAACTATGTACTAAGGCTTTGGGGAGACAAAAAAAAGGGGAAGATCGGCAACAGATGTTAGCTCAGGGCCAATCTTCCTCACCAAAAAGCATACCTTTAAAAAAAAAAGAGAATTCCTGAAACTTGTATCTGCCACTGTGAGCTTGACAGTTTTGCAATACTTAAAGGCTTTTCTGATGAAACTGGGATGATATTAATGAATGTGATTCTTTGATATCATATAATGAAACATGTCATTTTATGGAAAATCTGCATAACTCAATGAACCAATATCTTACAGTGCATGATGATGCAAAATCATGCATGGGTAAAAAATCCATTCAAAGTGATAGAGAGACAAATGGATTTTAACATAACAGAGTACAAAAAGTTCATTAATATGACGTCAGACTCCACATTGTTACTAACCTTTAAGAAACCACCAATATTAGAGTTTGGTGTAGTATTAAAGAAGAAAATCCACATTTATTTGAAAAGGCTATTAAAATACTCCTCCCTTTTCCAATTACAAATCTGTGTGAGGCCAAATTTCTTCATATACTTCAATTCAAACAACATATTGCAACAGATTGAATGCAGAAGCAGATCTGAGAATCCAGCTGTCTTCTATTAAGCCAAAAATTAAACAGGTTTGCAAAAATGTAAAACAATGAAACTCTTCTCACTAAAATTTCGTTTTGGAAGATACAGTTAGTTTTCATTAAAATATTATTTATGTTAACACGTACTGGATTTATTATTTTTTTAATGAATTAATACACAAATATTTTTTAATTTCTCATTTTTAATTTCCAATACAGTGAATATTTATAGATATAACCCAAATAAAAGCTCAATGGGTCTTTAATAATTTTTAAGAGTATAAAGGAGTTCTGAGACCAAAAATTTAAGAATTGCCGCTTTAAAGAATGCTGCCATTCCTGATAGTCAAAGCAGTTAGGTAAGAGAAGAATTTATTTCTAGGCTGTCAGGATCTATTCCTGTCAAAGTAATGTGACTGCATTTTCCCCTTTATCCCTCCCCCCAGCAACTTCACAGTAAAACGTTTTCTAAAAAGAAATAAAATTATGCAAGCAAATATGGAGCTATACTTTCTTTGACCCTTCAGGAATATTTAAAGCCAAGGTATCTGACACTGTCATATGCTAATATCATAATTTAGTCATTTAATTTTTAAAATACTATGTTAATCAAATTTTGCTGTTTTTAATCCAAAGTGTCAGTGACAATAGTGAATTGTCGTGTTAGCAAAGACATTTCAAAGAAAATTTAAACTCACCTGTAAATACATTTGGATGAGGGAAGTTAATAACAATAAGCTTCATTACCATTTCCGGATAACAGATGGCAATTAGCCAAGCAATCATGCCCCCCCAGTCATGGCCAATAAGAACACATTTGCTATACCCTGTAATTGAGAAATAAATGTCGACATCATTGAAAAGGAACAGGTGGGTGCATCATTACCTCACATAAAATATGTACGCTTCTGAAACTAATCTTTCCACTATTTTACCCTAATTATGCACTGCGTGCAGATATTGAATTTCGTGTTTCCGAAACCTGTATGTCTGAATCACCTAGGTAGCTTTTCAGAAAGTTTAGATGCCCAGGCTCCACTCTAAACCTACAGGTTCAGAATCTCTCCCAGGAATCTCATGGACCTGAGTTTGGAAAACCATGGTAAACACTAGACACAATTAGGTCATAAGCAAGATTATATTATTGCCTAGAAAATCGCATGAAGAAAAATTTAGGCCAAGTCTGACTGAATTACCACAAAATATGAATGAAATATGGCTGCTGGAAACCAGTGTCTCTGAGTGTATTTTATTGTAATCAAACTAAATGATAACACTGCATTGACACCCCCAGGCCTCATCCATTTTTCCTCCTCTAAGAATATCGGCCTGATCTATGCTCTTATTAGATTATTGTAGGAAAGGCCTTTAATTTGATTTCATGAGTTTCTCACTGTATTGGCTCCATTGACATACCAACGGTAACAGCTGGGTTTTAGGCAAAAGGGTAATGGATTAGATTATTGTTAAAAAATATTTACATATGAAGGAGCATACTTTGCTGTCCCATTGAGATTAGACTTGGCCTTGTGATTTGCTTTGGTCTCGTGGTGAGTGTATGACTTGACTTTGGGCTCAGCCATATGATTTGCTTTGACCAATGGGCCACAAGCAGAAACTTGAAATACGCTTGGCAGCTGGGCTCACCCTCTTCTCACTTCTGCTATCTCAGGTAGCTTCTCCCCTATAGCTTGGGCTCCAGCCCAAGGCACAGTGAGAAGCCAGCCCCAGCTGGACCTGTAGCCTGAGGCAAAGACTCCAAGGGGTCCAGCCTACAGTTGACCTGCAGATCCACGAGGACAGGAATAAACGCCTATGTCTGTATGCCACTGAGTTTGAGGTGGTTTGTTACACAATATTATTGTGGCATTAGCTGGTCAACACAAGAAAGATAATGCAAGTGCTTCTGCATCTTATAACATTTTTTAATGAATATTTAGGTGTGGGTTCTGAAGAAATGAATCTTCTGAGTACAATAATCAAATTTTCATTACTTAATTCTGAAATAATAAATAGTATACATTAGGTTTATCTTTAAAAACAAATTTTGAAAGACATCGTCCTGAGAAATGAGGTTATCAATTTATAATTTGTTGACTGTTGGTCCCTTAAAAAGAATTAATACTGTTTTTCAAAACTAACCTACCTAAAGAGTCTAAAATATCCTTTATATCTGTAATTAGACAGTCCAATTTATAATTCTCTCGATGAATGGGAGCATCTGTTTCTCCACAGCCTCTCAAATCCAGTGCGACAACTCGATATTCGCTTTTAAATTCCCGTAGTTGGTGCCGCCAAGAATACCTGAAGGACATTTTAAAAAATTAAAAATACCACAATAACTAATACAAAGAGGAACATTACAGATTTTCTAACTGGAAACTGTAAGCAACTCCTTATTTTGAGAAAGGTTACATAGCTGTGTGTGAGCAGGAGAGAAGAGACCTGTTGAGAAAGGAGTACTGATGTTCTTTAGCAAAATTATATTATTTAATTTTTTTAACCGGCTGCAGTGGGATGTAACAAGGTCCAGCAATTACAGAAACCACAAAATATCAGATACTAAAACCAACATACTTACATATGTACTTAAGAAATCAATTTTCTAAGTTTTTCTTAAATAATGCTTTACAGCTATCAGGGAATCTGTACCTACAAATGCTTCCATATTGCAGAAACGTTTGATCCTCTGAAAAAATGTATGAGATGAAAACATATTTCCCTAAAAAGTAGAGTTTACCCACCTCACTCCACCGTCAAACAGGGCTCAGTGGTTTTAGTAATAACAACAGTTTACTTATGGATGAAAAAGTCTGAAGATTTAAAAAAAGATTATCACTGAAAGAATCCAATAACACAACTGCTTAAGATAAACCTCTGCTTGCTGAAATAAAATTCTTCCATGGAGAAGATCCTGAACCATGAGTACAAGCAAGTGCAACATTAAAAACATTTAACAACCAAAACGGCACCAGCAGTGACCAATTAGTATGGCCAGGGTGCTACAGCCAAGTCCTGGAGGCCTCTGCTGGGCCACGTATTCCTCCTGTGCCTGATCACGGAACCACAGAATTAATTGAAATACAGAGATCCATGAGCTTTTTCATCATCATGAACAAAATCACTTTGGATAACAAAGAGAAAAAAAAGACATGAATTTTTCAAAGTGACTCATTATGTTATGGAACTCAAAATGTGCACTAAAAATAAAAAGCATCTGCATGCACATCTGTTCATGGAAACACAGTGTGAAATTATCTGACACAAGACAAACGGGAGATTATTGTCTGAAAAGATTTTTGGAGTGCAATAGGCAAGTAAACAGTGATCTGAGGTTATAAACCAACGACGAGAGGGGCACCACAAGGGGAAGTGAGGCAAAGCAATAAGATCTCAGAAAGAAATCAACCACTTTACATCAACAGATAGACTGTCAGGAAGGGTGTCAGACACAGATCTGGAATTACGAATGGACACAGAAACTGATCTCTACCAGGATACCTGTGATTCGTAAAACTGCAAAAGTATTGCCAATTAAGATACATTTGAAAATGTCGATAAAAAGTGTTTTTCACAGCAATCTTGTTAATCCTGTCTCTGGGTTGCAGCAAACAAATGAAGCAGTTTATTTCCTTAAAGATATTGATCTATCAACACACATGATTTTATTACTTTCTCATAGCCTTACTTAAAATTTTGAATTAATTTTTTTGTCTTTGTAACTGAAGCCCAACTCTTTCCTCTTTATAATCCCTCATACCCAATCAATAAAGTTCTGCAGATTTAACCTCTTAAATATTTATTTAATCACTTTTCCCGTCCATCGCTGCTATCATTACCTTAATTCAGGCCTCCATTAACGCAGCAGGCTATCGATTGGTCTAACCGGGTCCATTTCATTCCCCTCAGCTCTATCTTCTACAAAACCAGAGTGATGGAGCAAAAGCACAAACTCTTTCGTGTCATTTCCCTGCTTAAAATCTTGTCTTGACTCCCTGTTACTCACCGTGTGAAGCCCAAGCTTGTTATTCTGGCAGACAAAACCACCAAGATTTGACTTGCCCAATCTTCTAGCCTGACTTTGTTATACACTCTCTGTCATTCGCAATAGAGTAAAAAGAGATAACATCTATACCAGTCTTACTACGTGCCAGGCACAATTCTAAGTGCTTGACATATAGTAATGTTGATCTTCAAAACAATACTATGAAGTAGGTATTATTATTATCCCACTTTACAGATGAAGAAACAGGCACAGAGAGGTTAATTGATGTGCTGAAAGTGTACAGAATCAGCAAACAACAGAGGCAGGATTCAAACCCAGGTTGTGTGGACCGAGAGTCGATGCTACACTGCCTCTGCAGCACTAAGCCACTTGTAGTGAACAAACACAGGTATTGTTTTTTGCTTTTATGACTTTGTTCATATAATTTCCTTTATCTGAAACATCATCGCTCCCCACCATTCCCCTACTCCCCACAGTCTCTGACTTTCACCCCTCACTGGACTCCTCCTCACACTGGGCATCTCCTCTTCCAGGAGACTTTCCAGGCTCCCTCCTTTACACGCAGGTTGGGTGGGCCCCTGCTCTACTCTCTCACCTGTGTGTACACTCCTCAGTGCCCCAGGCATGTGCTTTATAAAGATCTGTTGTTGTCTGGTGCTTGCACCTGATTACAAGCTTCCTGGGTTGTCTGGCAGATTATCTAGCCCATGTAGGTGCTCAATAAAGATTTGTTAAATAAGTAGCCGACAAACAAATGAAAGAGCTGACTCAGGATAGCGCCAGAAGTACCAGTTGTGCAAGAAAGCTCTGTCCCAGCTCAAAACGCGAGCCTGACAACCAAAGTCCCCAAATTCTTGTTAGGGAATTTATATTCAATTTCTATTAAAACGTGCACTGCTTTAATATCTTAAGTATCTGTGTCTTCATTTAGAATTCATGTAATCAGAGATTTCAAGGTAGAAATTTGATTCAAAATAATGTGTTCAATCCCACATTTTACATTTAAAATTGTATTCGAGATTATGCAAACATAATACCTGCATATTTTATCTTATTAATAATTTAAATTGTCTTACAAATCAATTCAACTATTGCTGTTATCAATGAGTGTAGCCACACAATACTTTAAACATTTCTAAGAAATAGGGCAACTGCTATCTTAATAAATTACAAAGCAATATTTAAATATAATCTTCCTGGAGGTCATAAATAAAGCTTATTTGATTTATAGTTTAAGTCTAAACCGAAAAAGAAATCACCCCAATGATAGACTGATGGGGGTGTCATTCATATGAATAAAACAAAAACAACCCCCTTGATACAGGAATGAAACATATTACCAAACCAGTAACTCCTGAAAATATTATAAATAAACAAAAGTAGCTATTTTCATCCACATCGGTTTTTTCTGGTAGCTTTAGGTAATAGCAGAGGACGCTGCTAAAAAAGCAACCTCTTTCCCAGCTATTTCTGCATCTGAAAGTGACTAGCCTAGTCACTTTCAGAGGCAGAATATCCTTTTCCCCTTCACAACAGAGAAAAAGCCGGAGTCATCAGCCTCTGTGCTCAGCTGTGTGTATGAAGAGCCCTCACTTGCCTCAGCGCTTGAGTAATGATGAATGCATTCCGTACAGCTGGTGGTGAAGACAACTCAAAGAAATTGCCTGCATCAGCTCAAAATATTTTTAAAAGCGATGCAAATTGAGGTAGAGACAGAGTGGGAGAAAAATCATCTTTTGACAAATAGCCTTATTTTGGGCTAATTTAGCTAAATTAGCTAAAGGTCTCATAGATGTGTATCTTGTTTGATGTTCCTTTTAGATTTTGAGAAAGAAGACCCAGAATTTTATTGTCTCTGTGTAACATCAAAATATATGTCACCCATTCTCAACAGCTGTTCTTAGTTAATGATGATAAATGCAGATAGCACATTACATATATATAGCGCTTTCCTGTTTAAAAAGCCCTTTCACACACAATGCCAATTTATGATTATTGTTTTCACTGTATCAAATATTCTGATCTACTTTATCTACAAACAAGCTTATAATTTCATGTGTATTTCAGCAAAACTTGATTAATAGAGGAATAATATGTGCATTTATAAGGTAAATTGAAATTGGTTTAAAATGCCAGACATAAAGGTCTTTTTGGCTTTTAAATAAGAGAGAAATGAAAGATAAAGAGCTTTTAGAAAAAGAGAAAGGAAAGCCCAGCAGGGAGACTTGAAGTGGCTTAATCAAAACAGCTTTGCCCTAAACTCTGATTTGAATTGACTTTTTCCTGAAGTGAGCACTTGAATGGAATTGACTAGACTCCATAATGGGTGATAGTGGCAATTTGATTGGAAGGAAAGATGGAATAAGTAGCAACACAGAAGTATTGGTTTATAGAGTAAGTAGCAACACAGAGGTCTTGGTTTAGGGTATACCATACTCAAACAGAGGTATTTGATTACCAGCCACTCTGTGTAGCTGCTTTAGGACTTTCCCTGAACACCAGGTAGCTTTCAGATTAATGGCCAGCAAAGTTCAATGAAATCAATATAGTCTATTGGAGTAACTGAGTTATCAGAGACTCGTTGTTTTAAATTATAGCAAGGCTCTTGCTGGAATAACAAACGGTAGATTTGGTCTGCATATATTTGCTAATCTATGCTCTTCTGAATCAAAATATGTCTAGGAGTATTTTCAAAACTAAACCATTCCTCACAACCACCAGATTCTTTTTGGACACATTCAAGACTTGACTTTGCTGGAGCAAATGGGTCTGATGTCCAGGGAGCGATGCTGGGCCCCTCCTAGGCGCTCCTGTCCACTGAAGATTCTAGGATATGTAGAAGAATCACCAGGCATTTCTATTTTGCCAAAGGGCTCAGATGAAGAGTAAATAATGGGACAACACTGTGGAAAACATGCAAAAGTATCATTTCTTAAAATAAGACAGAGAGCATCTGCTATCCTATATTAAATGGCTATCACTGCTATTTTCTGGAACTCCTCAAAACAATTATCAAGTGGTTGAAGTGCTTGCAGGTTTACTTTATCTTCATGTAGACTGTCCCTCATGTATACACGTGAGGCTCCAGGAAGAACAAGGGCACAGACAAGTATTGGAGTTGGCCTGACGTGGAGAAAGAGAATATCCTTTAAATCTTTTCTTACTAAAAATTTAAATATCGCCCCCCCATTTAGATCATGAATTTTATTTAGAATGATGATTTAAAATGTTAAAGTAAGGTATTCTTATATTGTTGGTTAACTTTTTCTTTTTAAAGATTGGCACCTAACAACTGTTACCAATCTTCTCTTTTTTTTCCTGCTTTTTTCTCCCCAAATCTCCCCACTACATAGTTGTATATTTTAGTTGTGGGTCCTTCTAGTTGTGGCATGTGGGACGCCACCTCAACATGGCCTAATGAGCGGTGCCATGTCCGTGCTCAGGATCCGAACCCTGGGCCGCCGAAGCAGAGTGCACTGGAACTTAAACCGCTGGGCCATGGGGCCAGACCCTGTTGGTCAACGTTTAACACCCTCTTGAATGTTTCCATAAGGTGTCAAATTTGAAGGATAAAAATCCACGTATGTTATCAGATCATTATCATTCCTATATCCTGAAGACAAGCAGCAGAGGTCAGCTGTGAAGTTCAAGAATGAGGGGCACCGTACTTTCTGGTGCTGCCAATGCCAGAAGGGCAGCTATGAGGCCTAAACAGGAAGATCTATCTACAACACTCAGAAGAGTACCCGGCACATAGCAAATGCTCAGGGAATGTTAACTATCAGCAGCAGCAGCAGCCAGAATCAGGAAGTTATTTTTTAAAGGTCTAGGATAAGGCCCTGTTCGCACATTTCTCCCTTACTATTGCTCTTAACACCTAGAATTCAGCATTACATATTCCTCACCTCCTTTAGAGTTTTAAAGATATTGTGTCATCCAAAGCCTGATTTAAAATGCATCTAGCTCTGAAAGAGTTATTGCCTTAACACACTTTAGTTAATATGTTATGAGTGAAGGGACTTTATTCATAAATGCCTGGAGGATGCTAGCACTGGCACACGGATCTCCACACGGAGTGAATGGGAATGAAGGAAGAAAATGAAGATTTGTTGAGTATTCACTGGGGCCATGTGAAAGGCCTTCCACACATTTTGACTCTTTATCCTCACAACTCTGCAAAGTTATATAGACGATTATGCAGGGTCTTGCAGCAAGTAAGTGGCTGAGCCAGAATTCACTGCCCATGTCACTTTCTGCAGATTTGACTAATGCTTCAGACTAACATTTTATTGTGAGCCAATCATGTCAAGCACTCCACTAACATATACTTCAATTGCACTGGGCTATTTACCACCTAATTAAGTTGTCTCCAGAAGGAAGAACAGATAAAAGTTTAACATGAGAATGACTTATGTTTATTTATGCAGGTAATTCCAGAGGGGAGAAAAATCTTCACGATGGGAAGATCTCCTCGGGAAGAGGCATCCATAGAATTTTTGCTCTGGAAAAATGATGAAGTAGATGGGATTTCGCCATCCTCCATTCTTTTTCTTCAATGCCTAATACTTCCTGGTACACTAGCATCCTCAATGCATGTATGAATAAAGTCCCTTTCACTCATAAAGTATTAAGCAAAGTGTGTTAAGGTAATTCCTCTTTCAGGGCTACGTGCATTTTAAATCAGGACTTTGCATGACACAAAATCTTTAAAACTCTAAAGGAGGAAAGGAATATGTAATGGTGAATTCTAGGTATTAAGAAGAATAGTAAGGGAGAAATTTGGGGACAGGGCATTGTCCTAGACCTTTAAAAAGATATCATTTTGGGACCAGCCTGGTGGCTCTGCGGTTGAGTTCTCATGTTCCGATTCGGCTGCCCAGGGTTCGCCGGTTCAGATCCCAGGTGCAGACCTACGCACTGTTTATCAACCCATGCTGTCGCAGGCGTCCCACATATAAAGTAGAGGAAGATGGGCACGGATGTTAGCTCAGGGCCAGTCTTCCTCAGCAAAAAGAGGATGATTGGCAGCAGATGTTAGCTCAAGGCTAATCTTTCTCAAAAAAAAAAAAAAGATACCATTTTATCCTTGAGTCACCTCAGAGAATATGGGTTTTTTTCCCATCCATTTCTTGGCCTATTTAGTTCATGAACTGTCTCAAGATCATAGCCCCGTGCTACCAAAAATCTGGTTTTCTTTTTACCACCATGATATGTGCCATCTTTACAAAGATATTCATTCATTTTTTAAAAAGTTTAATTGTGTGTTGTTTTCATCTGTACTTATTTGGCTCTGTGGGGTTAAAAGGAGAACAGTCACAACTAGAAGGACATGCAACTAAGATATACAACTGTGTACAGCGGGGGTTGGGGGAGATAAAGCAGGAAAAAAAAAGATTGGCAACAGTTGTTAGCCCAGGTGCCAATCTTTAAAAAAAAAAAAGAGAAGAAGAACAGAACATTTTCTCCTAGTTAACTAGCAACTGTGTATTTTTGGCTATAGGTTTTCTACCTAATGTGAAATATCCAGCTCCTTACTCTGCCCTGCATGCATATGAGCCTGTTGCTACGTGTCTAGGAAAGAGTTCTTTTTCAGTTTCCGTGAGTCCTCTTCTGTCCCCACTTTCCCCTCACCCCAAGCCTCACCAAAAGGCACTCGAAGCCTTTGATTTCCTTCACATGTCCTTTCCCCGCCCAATGCTGTATTTTGTCCACAGTAGGTACTACAACAACTGTTCTGTAACCGACTATTTCAGAAATTTGAAACATTAAAAGACACTTCTTTGATTCTCAAAAAAATTAATTTAGGATAGTAACATGCAAGTTTCCTTCGAATAGAAGGAAACCCATTCCTGTGATTCAGGGACATTTAGGAATGATAACTCTGGGCAAGCATTCACAGAGTAAGGTCTATCAGAAGTCATTACAAGCAAATGACACTATCATAAGCCAAAGTCCTTTATGCAAAAGAAAAAGCTAATTGGTAAGTTTACCAGAATTCTGGAAATCCATGAAGCAGCAGCATTAGTGGCTTGCCTCTTTCTCCAGCAGCAACATAATGAAATCTTAACCCTGAATCCTGCAGTAGAAAACAGAGGGCATGGAATTTTAGTGATGTTTCATGCTGATTGTTAAAGTAGTACACTAAGTATTTCCATTTCATTAAAAAAACTCACTCGCATTATTTTTAATAGCAAGAAACAAAATAAATATTATTAATTTTCAAAAAGGAAAAAAATCCCATGATTTATCAATAGGGTAAATTGACAGATTCACTTTTGTCAATACTCCCTTTATAGTACCTTCCCTTCTTGTTCTACTTACAAGGTCAATTTATATATTATGAGCTTCTGAAACAACGTCACGATTTGTGACTTTCATCTTGCTGATGTGTCACATTTCATCTCATTCAAATTCTGCAGGACACGGAAGTAATTCTGATCTGAATTTGTATTCCTGCCATGTTTACCTCCTAGTCATGTACTTTTCTCAGCTTGCCCGCCAAGAGCTGTGCCATCAGTTATATAATTCACACCTCCTTTCCTTATTTTTAGTTCCCTCCTTCCCACATTATTATTTTAAGTTGAGAGTTGTATGTACAGTTCCCCTTGCTGCCTGCTTCTCCTGTCACGTCAGTGTATTCCTAACAGCAGAATGCTCTGAGTGCGCAAGGCTTCACTCTGCATGTGGGGGCCAAAACTGCCTGGGGAAAATAAAAAAGCACGGAAATGAGACAGGAATACCGCAAGCACAAAGCTAACTTAAGAGAGGAAAGTGGAGAAAAAAGGCAAGAAGGAAAAACAAAACCTCAGAAAGAAGTGAGGGAAAAAAAACAAGAACAAAAAGCTGAGCACAAAGACTGGGTTTTATATCAGGTAACCCAAGCAACTGGGTTTTCAGATGTGAAAAAAATCTTAAAAGTCATCTGATTCAACCCCATTACTTTTGCAGATTTAGAAACTGGGGCTTAAAGATGTTAACAAGGGTCATAAAAGTGGTTGAGGGCAGGGCTGTGACTTGAGCCACCATCTTGTCCTAGCTCCCAGGACAAGGTTCTTTCCAATCCTTGGTTCTGTGTCTCTGGGGAAACTCTTCAGCTGGCCAGAGTCAGAAGAAAGGAATTCCCGATGATTCTTACACTGCTTTTCCTCCTCAGGTTGGATGAAGATAAATCCGACTTTGCCCTCAATTACAGAATGCCTTCCTAGAAGTGCCATAGCTTCTTTCACTGGTAGTGAGTCTTGGGAGATGAGATGCTGTGGGCACCTGACCGGATTTAGTGAACAAACACCTTATTGCACTTAACTATGTGCCAGGCAGTGTTCTAAGTTTTTTGTTTTGTTTTGCTTTGTTTTTACAAATATTAACTCATTTAATTCTCATTTCAACCCCAGGCTGAATGAGGGTAAGAAGGACATACTCCTTGGTCTTCTGAAGTCCAGCTGCTGCTGGGCAATCTAGCTCCTCACAGGAACCCGGGACTTGGCGACATAAATAACCCCTCATGTGAGGCTAGTTTTGAAAGGCCTGTGAGTCAGACTGGAGAGCATCACAAGGGACCATTTCCTGTCACCACCTGGAGCCTCAGGAAATAGAATATCCGTGGGCTGCGATGAGGCCCGGGACAAGCACCGGGTCTGCATGCACGGTTGACATTTACTTTTTATTTCAAGGCTTTGGTCTCTGACTTCCCCACAAACATACACCATTTATTGATTGTTTCATGCTGCTTAGGTCATCTGTGAATGCTCTATTCTGTTGATCTGAATAAACTCCTGATTTCCAATGACTGTATTTACTCTTTCCATCTCTAAAATTTGGGCAAGGACAGCCTCCCGGGACAGTAGGGCCCCAGTAGGAATAATTCTCTACAGGTTATCTGAGCTCTAAAGGGCAAAAAGGTGATCGGAGAGCAGCTTCCCCTTCCATTAGGAAAGGGAGCAGGATTATTCTGGGTGGTTGTGGTGGAGGACGAGGGGACAGTAACATCATAGGACCCTGATTAGAGAAACTCCACATAACCTACTCTCTCTGTCTCTCTCACACACGCACACACTCACACTCACATAAGACAAACAGGGAACGTAAAGACA